>NC_069503.1:218917138-219048070 GCF_027579735.1 Bombina bombina | reverse complement strand
AAGAGAGAGAGATGCACTCAGCTGAGACAGAACAAAAGCTGGAAAAACTTCTGTGCCTGTTCATTTTAGGGTGCCACTCAGGGTGCATACTCTTTTAGCACACTATGCCCCTTCACAGAGAAAAAATATCCTGTAGCATATCAGTCTGACCCTGCCTAATGACAGTCCAGCATCGAAATACCAGGCAATTCCTCTCTGAACAAGAGAAACAACAACCCCAGACGATCGTTTCGGCCTTCTGTGGGCCTCGTCAGTGAGGTGCAGTCGCATCTCTCTAAGGGCATGTGTGCAAGGAGTCCACGTCTGGTTTCCCCTTTTACTGTTAGGGAGACCCAAGAGCAATTTGCATAAATATAAAAAGAGAGAGAGATGCACTCAGCTGAGACAGAACAAAAGCTGGAAAAACTTCTGTGCCTGTTCATTTTAGGGTGCCACTCAGGGTGCATACTCTTTTAGCACACTATGCCCCTTCACAGAGAAAAAATATCCTGTAGCATATCAGTCTGACCCTGCCTAATGACAGTCCAGCACCGAAATACCAGGCAATTCCTCTCTGAACAAGAGAAACAACAACCCCAGACGATCGTTTCGGCCTTCTGTGGGCCTCGTCAGTGAGGTGCAGTCACATCTCTCTAAGGGCATGTGTGCAAGGAGTCCACGTCTGGTTTCCCCTTTTACTCTTAGGGAGACCCAAGAGCAATTTGCATAAATATAAAAAGAGAGAGAGATGCACTCAGCTGAGACAGAACAAAAGCTGGAAAAACTTCAGACTGATATGCTACAGGAAAGTTCTTTACTGTGAAAGGCACATATTGAGCAAAAAGAGGCTGCTTCTAGGGTGGTAACTAGCCATAGAACAAGCTATTATGCTATTGTTCGTTCCCAGGTTGAGCGCTTCTCTCTTTTTATTTATGCAAATTATGACACTTAGGGAAGTCTCCCTAAGTGTGATGCGGGAATCCAGACGTGGACCCATTGCTCAGTGTGCCTAGAGGGATATGGCTGCACCTCACTGACGAGGCCCACAATAGGCCGAAACGTACGTCTGGGGTTTTGCTGTTTCTCTTGTTCAGAAAGGGATTGCCTGGTATTTCGGGGCTGGACTGTACTGTGAAGTCAGGATCAGACTGATATGCTACAGGAAAGTTCTTTTCTGTGAAAGGCACATATTGAGCAAAAAGAGGCTGCTTCTAGGGTGGTAACTAGCCATAGAACAAGCTATTATGCTATTGTTCGTTCCCAGGTTGAGCGCTTCTCTCTTTTTATTTAAGCAGGCCAGAAAGCCTGCTGCTGCCTTGAAGACAGCATGAAGGAACGGCCCCCTATCCGGCGACGGATCTAGTAGGGGGCAGACTTTCTCTCTTCGCCCAGGCGTGGGCAAGAGATGTTCAGGATCCCTGGGCGTTGGAGATCATATCTCAGGGATATCTTCTGGACTTCAAAGCTTCCCCTCCACAAGGGAGATTTCATCTTTCAAGGCTATCTGCAAATCAGATAAAGAAAGAGGCATTCCTACGCTGTGTGCAAGACCTAGTTATGGGAGTGATCCATCCAGTTCCGTGGACGGAACAAGGACAGGGTTTTTATTCAAATCTGTTTGTGGTTCCCAAAAAAGAGGGAACCTTCAGACCAATTTTGGATCTAAAGATCTTAAACAAATTCCTCAGAGTTCCATCTTTCAAAATGGAAACTATTCGGACCATCCTACCCATGATCCTAGAAGGTCAGTACATGACCACAGTGGACTTAAAGGATGCCTACCTTCACATACCGATTCACAAAGATCATCATCGGTTTCTAAGGTTTGCCTTTCTAGACAGGCATTACCAATTTGTAGCTCTTCCCTTCGGGTTGGCTACAGCCCCGAGAATCTTTACAAAGGTTCTGGGCTCACTTCTGGCGGTTCTAAGACCGCGAGGCATAGCGGTGGCTCCGTATCTAGACGACATCCTGATACAGGCGTCATGCTTTCAAGTTGCCAAGTCTCATACAGAGATAGTTCTGGCATTTCTGAGGTCGTACGGGTGGAAAGTGAACAAGGAAAAGAGTTCTCTATCCCCACTCACAAGAGTCTCCTCTGCTAAATCTGGATCAAGAGACCAGAGATTCTCTTCTCTGGTGGTTGTCTCGGGGTACACCTGTCCAAGGGTATGACCTTTCGCAGGCCAGATTGGACAATTGTAACAACAGATGCCAGCCTTCTAGGTTGGGGTGCAGTCTGGAATTCCCTGAAGGCACAGGGATCATGGACTCAGGAGGAGAAACTCCTTCCAATAAATATTCTGGAGTTAAGAGCGATATTCAATGCTCTTCTGGCTTGGCCTCAGTTAGCAACCCTGAGGTTCATCAGATTTCAGTCGGACAACATCACGACTGTGGCTTACATCAACCATCAAGGGGGAACCAGGAGTTCCCTAGCGATGTTAGAAGTCTCAAAAATAATTTGCTAGGCAGAGTACCACTCTTGCCACCTGTCGGCAATCCATATCCCAGGCGTGGAGAACTGGGAGGCGGATTTTCTAAGTCGTCAGACTTTCCATCCGGGGGAATGGGAACTCCATCCGGACGTGTTTGCTCAGTTGATTCATCGTTGGGGCAAACCAGAGTTGGATCTCATGGCGTTTCGCCAGAATGCCAAACTTCCTTGTTACGGATCCAGGTCCAGGGACCCAGAAGCGACGCTGATAGATGCGCTAGCAGCGCCTTGGTTCTTCAACCTGGCTTATGTGTTTCCACCGTTTCCTCTGCTCCCTCGACTGATTGCCAAAATCAAACAGGAGAGAGCATCGGTGATCTTGATAGCACCTGCGTGGCCACGCAGGACTTGGTATGCAGACCTAGTGGACATGTCATCCTTTCCACCATGGACTCTGCCTCTAAGACAGGACCTTCTGATACAAGGTCCTTTCAATCATCCAAATCTAATTTCTCTGAGACTGACTGCATGGAGATTGAACGCTTGATTCTATCAAAGCGTGGCTTCTCCGAGTCAGTCATTGATACTTTAATACAGGCACGAAAGCCTGTTACCAGGAAAATCTACCACAAGATATGGAGTAAATATCTTTATTGGTGTGAATCCAAGACTTACTCATGGAGTAAAGTTAGGATTCCTAGAATATTGTCTTTTCTCCAAGAGGGCTTGGACAAAGGATTATCAGCTAGTTCCTTAAAGGGACAGATTTCTGCTCTGTCTATTCTTTTGCACAAGCGTCTGGCAGAGGTTCCAGACGTCCAGGCATTTTGCCAGGCTTTGGTTAGATTTAAGCCTGTGTTTAAACCTGTTGCTCCCCCGTGGAGCTTAAACTTGGTTCTTAAGGTTCTTCAAGGAGTTCCGTTTGAACCACTTCATTCCATTGATATTAAACTTTTATCTTGGAAAGTTCTGTTTTTGATGGCTATTTCCTCGGCTCGGAGAGTCTCTGAGCTATCTGCCTTACAATGTGATTCTCCCTATCTGATTTTTCATGCAGATAAGGTAGTTCTGCGTACCAAACCTGGGTTTTTACCTAAGGTGGTTTCTAACAAGAATATCAATCAAGAGATTGTTGTTCCATCGTTGTGCCCTAATCCTTCTTCAAAGAAGGAACATCTTTTACATAATCTGGACGTAGTCCGTGCCTTGAAGTTTTACTTACAAGCTACTAAGGATTTTCGTCAAACATCTTTCCTGTTTGTCGTTTACTCTGGACAGAGGAGAGGTCAAAAAGCTTCGGAAACCTCTCTTTCCTTTTGGCTTCGGAGCGTAATAGGCCTGGCCTATGAGACTGCTGGACAGCAGCCCCCTGAAAGGATTACAGCTCATTCTACTAGAGCTGTGGCTTCCACCTGGGCCTTCAAAAATGAGGCCTCTGTTGAACAGATTTGCAAGGCTGCGACTTGGTCTTTGCTTCACACTTTTTCAAAATTTTACAAATTTGATACTTTTGCTTCTTCGGAGGCTGTGTTTGGGAGAAAGGTTCTTCAGGCAGTGGTTCCTTCCGCTTAATCCTGTCTTGTCCCTCCCATCATCCGTGTACTTTAGCTTTGGTATTGGTATCCCACAAGTAATGGATGATCCGTGGACTGGATACACTTAACAAGAGAAAACATAATTTATGCTTACCTGATAAATTTATTTCTCTTGTAGTGTATCCAGTCCACGGCCCGCCCTGTCCTTTTAAGGCAGGTCTAAATTTTAATTAAACTACAGTCACCACTGCACCCTATGGTTTCTCCTTTCTCTGTTTGTTTTCGGTCGAATGACTGGATATGACAGTTAGGGGAGGAGCTATATAGCAGCTCTGCTGTGGGTGATCCTCTTGCAACTTCCTGTTGGGAAGGAGAATATCCCACAAGTAATGGATGATCCGTGGACTGGATACACTACAATAGAAATACATTTATCAGGTAAGCATAAATTATGTTATTTCCAAATTCCTTTGTTGATGCTTTTTATTCCTTTCTTTATCACCCCACTTCTTGGCTATGCATTAAACTGAATTGTGGGTGTGGTGAGGGGTTTATTTATAGGCATTTTGAGGTTTGGGAAACTTTGCCCCTCCTGGTAGGATTGTATATCCCATACGTCACTAGCTCATGGACTCTTGCCAATATGAAAGAAATTAATTTATCAGGCAAGTTCTTACATAATATATGTTATTTCTGGAGCCCTATGGACATCAAATGGCCTTTTTTTTGCACGCATTGGTGTGACAATTTGTCTGAGGAAATCTCAGAAGACTGGGGATGAAGATTTTTTTTAAATTGTTTGAAACTTCTTAAGTCGACTAATGCACTTATTTGTCGCCCCAATGTTGACTTAAAGGGACACTAAACCCAATTTTTTTTCTTTCATGGTCAGATAGAGCATGCAATTTTATGCAACTTTCCAATTTACTCCTATTATCAATTTGTCTTTGTTCCTTTGCTATCTTTGTTTGAAAAAGGCATCAAAGCTAAGGAGCCAGCACATTTTTGGTTCAGAACCATGGACAGCAATTGTTTATTGGTTCTGTCCAATCAGCAAAGACAACCCAGGTTGTTCACCAAAAATGGGCCGGCATGAATGAACTTTTCTCCATCAGGACAAGAAGTCTAAGAGAAAAATAGAACAAATAAAAAATTTTTAGTTCCTTTTGTCAATCTAGGAACCAAAAATCTTCCTTCACCTAACAATGGTTGTTTAGTCCAGTTGGAACAAGGCCAAGCATTATATGAGCCTTCTTACTCTTCCAAATCATGAACCATGAAGGTACGGACCCCAACCCAGATTCTTTTATATTGCAGTTTGTCCGAGATCTCTGGGTTCTAAACATAGTTTCCCAGGATTACTGAATGTCTTTCGTAGAAGGTGTCTTCTGTCTCACGTTCCAAAAGACTTTCCCTATTTTATTATCTTTTAAGTTTTGGAATAAGGCAAGGAGTTTATTCCACCCTTTTCTATTATTTTTAAGAAAGAGGAAATTTTCAGACCAATTCTGGACTTAATAACTTTAAAAAAATCCTATTTTCAAAAAAGTAACAATCTACCCCTTATTCAATAGGATGAATATTGGCTCTTCCGTTTGGTGTGTCTAACGCTCTCAGGATTTTTAATGAGAACTCATGTAGTTCAGTGGCTCTATACCTGGATGGCATATTAATTCAGGCTCCATTTTTTCCTTCAGCTGTATTTCATACCAACAGCCTAATAGTTTTTATTAAGGTGTTCATTCAAACATTACAATTATATAGACAGACATGGCATCAATAGTCTGTATATCAGATGTTACAGACAATCTACGCAACAAGATCTCATGCCAAAAAGTACAAATGATTTGAAGTTCAATATCCTTAAACACAAACAAATATTGGTACATTAGAATGTAATGTTTTATGTACAAAAGAACTTTAGCACACAGTACACACCTCAGGATTTTTGTTAATTACATTTTTACCATTATATAGTATAATAGCCAAATTAACTATAGTTCAGTGGGCTAGATGGACGTAGTACACAAGAAATAGAAAAGTAACTAAATTTAATGTTGAACATGCGCGAAATACATAAAAATATAATAAAGGTCTATGGTGAATTTGCTAGTTAGCTAAAGTAAGGACTAGAGGTAAGTGGTATATTCAACATTAGAGTCTGTAACACTATGAACCTAAGCTTCCCTTTAAAATAATAAAGGCCACTGGTGGGCCTTACTATTTACATAATGAAAAACATAGGAGGGAGCATAAGCATTCAAATCTTTATAATGCAAACAAACTTACTTGTTATTAAGTAATTAACCCTTAAAATTATTCAAAACCATAGAGGAGAAATTAACCCCAGTCAAGCAAAACTACCACTTTTGGGCCTAATGGTATGTAATTATGAAATGAGGGGGCATTATCCAGAGGTGAAAAAGGGGTCACTCATAGACCTTACATTGTATGCATGAGAGTATGATTACAATAGCAGTATTTGCAAGATAAACCACAAAGTAAGCCTCTAGGCAGAATTATAAAAGTGCCTGAGTACCATCTTTTAGGCTTGGATAATCATATTGAACCAGACACAGCTTATGATCTGTAAGCTCATACAGTAGGAGTGTAGTTGTATATTATACGCACGGCGCACCACCTCGCTGGCAGTGCAACTGCACGAAACAAATAAACAAGAGTTGCTACAATAAGCTGCGTAATTAAAACGAACCCTTAATAGATCTCTTTTTATCTGTTATACAACGAAAGAGAGAGATTGTGATGTTCAAGAAGACTCAGACCCTTGCCATTTGATATTGCCTATACATACAAAGCTTCAGGGGGAAAAATACTATTTATGCATATGTAACTGGGTTATCCAAGAAAGAGAAAAACAAAATATGCCTATATGATATCCAACTTTCTGTTATCATGCATATGTACAGAAACACGTTACCAACATGGGAGATTGGTACAGACTATGTATATATTTATGGACAGCACAGTACAGTGGCAAAACAAAAAACAATACAGTTCTATTAGGTTTTCAGCATAATCCTAAATACATAGTGCACTGTGAAAAAGAAACCACATTTCTCCAACATTGGTGTGTCCGGTCCACGGCGTCATCCTTACTTGTGGGATATTCTCTTCCCCAATAGGAAATGGCAAAGAGTCCCAGCAAAGCTGGTCACATGATCCCTCCTAGGCTCCGCCCACCCCAGTCATTCTCTTTACCGTTGCACAGGCAACATCTCCACGGAGATGGTTAAGAGTTTTTTGGTGTTTAAATGTAGTTTTATTCTTCTATCAAGTGTTTGTTATTTTAAAATAGTGCTGGTATGTACTATTTACTCTGAAACAGAAAAGGATGAAGATTTCTGTTTGTAAGAGGAAGATGATTTTAGCAGACAGTAACTAAAATCCATTGCTGTTTCCACACAGGACTGTTGAAATGAAGTAACTTCAGTTGGGGGAAACAGTTAGCAGTCTTTTCTGCTTAAGGTATGACTAGCCATATTTCTAACAAGACCATGTAATGCTGGAAGGCTGTCATTTCCCCTCATGGGGACCGGTAAGCCATTTTCTTAGTTAAACATAAAAGAATAAAGGGCTTCAAAAAGGGCTTAAAAACTGGTAGACATTTTTCTGGGCTAAAACAATTGCTTTACTAGGCATATTATGCAGATTCTAACTAATTATTGGTATTATAATCTTGGGGAATGTTTAGAAAAACGGCAGGCACTGTGTTGGACACCTTTTTCAGATGGGGGCCTTTCTAGTTATAGACAGAGCCTCATTCTGGGACTGTATAGGGGTTAAATGTAAAAACGGCTCCGGTTCCGTTAATTTAAGGGTTAAAGCTCTGAAATTTGGTGTGCAATACTTTTAATGCTTTAAGACACTGTGGTGAAATTTTGGAGAATTTTGAACAATTCCTTCATACTTTTTCACATATTCAGTAATAAAGTGTTTTCATTTTGAAATTTAAAGTGACAGTAACGGTTTTATTTTAAAACGTTTTTTGTGCTTTGTTGACAAGTTTAAGCCTGTTTAACATGTCTGTACCATCAGATAAGCTATGTTCTATATGTATGAAAGCCAATGTGTCTCCCCATTTAAATTTATGTGATAATTGTGCCATAGTGTCCAAACAAAGTAAGGACAGTAATGCAACAGATAATGATATTGCCCAAGATGATTCCTCAAATGAGGGGAGTAAACATGATACTACATCATCCCCTACTGTGTCTACACCAGTTATGCCCACACAGGAGGCCCCTAGTACATCTAGTGCGCCAATACTTATTACCATGCAACAATTAACGGCTGTAATGGATAACTCCATAGCAAATCTTTTATCCAAAATGCCTACTTATCAGAGAAAGCGCGATTGCTCTGTTTTAAAAACTGAAGAGCAAGAGGACGCTGATGATAACTGTTCTGACATACCCTCACACCAATCTCAAGGGGCCATGAGGGAGGTTTTGTCTGATGGAGAAATTTCAGATTCAGGAAAAATTTCTCATCAAGCTGAATTTGATGTTGTGACATTTAAATTTAAATTAGAACATCTCCGCGCACTGCTTAAGGAGGTGTTATCTACTCTGGATGATTGTGACAATTTGGTCATTCCAGAGAAATTATGTAAGATGGACAAGTTCCTAGAGGTTCCGGTGCCCCCCAACGCTTTTCCTATACCCAAGCGGGTGGCGGACATAGTAAATAAAGAGTGGGAAAGGCCCAGCATACCTTTTGTTCCCCCCCCCATATTTAAGAAATTATTTCCTATAGTCGACCCCAGAAAGGACTTATGGCAGACAGTCCCCAAGGTCGAGGGGGCGGTTTCTACTCTAAACAAACGCACTACTATTCCTATCGAAGATAGTTGTGCTTTCAAAGATCCTATGTATAAGAAATTAGAGGGTTTGCTTAAAAAGATTTTTGTACAGCAAGGTTACCTTCTACAACCAATTTCATGCATTGTTCCTGTCACTATGGCAGCGTGTTTCTGGTTCGAGGAACTAGAAAAATCGCTCAGTAAAGAATCTTCGTATGAGGAGGTTATGGACAGAGTTCAAGCACTTAAATTGGCTAACTCTTTTGTTTTAGATGCCGCTTTGCAATTCGCTAGATTAGCGGCGAAAAATTCAGGGTTTGCTGTCGTGGCGCGCAGAGTGCTTTGGCTAAAGTCTTGGTCAGCGGATGTGTCTTCCAAGACAAAATTGCTTAACATTCCTTTCAAAGGTAAAACATTATTTGGACCTGATTTGAAAGAGATTATTTCAGACATCACTGGGGGAAAGGGCCACGCCCTCCCACAGGATAGGTCTTTTAAGGCTAATAATAAGCCTAATTTTCGTCCCTTTCGCAGAAACGGACCAGTCTCTAATTCTGTATCCTCTAAGCAAGAGGGTAATACTTCACAACCCAAACCAGCCTGGAAACCAATGCAAGGCTGGAACAAGGGTAAGCAGGCCAAGAAGCCTACCACTGCTACCAAAACAGCATGAAGGGATAGCCCCCGATCCGGGACCGGATCTAGTGGGGGGCAGACTTTCTCTCTTTGCTCAGGCTTGGGCAAGAGATGTTCAGGATCCTTGGGCGCTAGAAATAGTTTCTCAAGGTTATCTCCTGGAATTCAAGGAACTACCCCCAAGGGGAAGGTTCCACAGGTCTCAATTATCTTCAAACCAAATAAAGAGACAGGCATTCTTACATTGTGTAGAAGACCTGTTAAAGATGGGAGTGATACATCCAGTTCCAATAAGAGAACAAGGAATGGGTTTTTATTCCAATCTGTTCATAGTTCCCAAAAAAGAGGGAACATTCAGACCAATTTTGGATCTAAAGATCCTAAACAAATTTCTCAGGGTACCATCGTTCAAAATGGAAACTATTCGAACGATCCTACCTACTATCCAGGAAAATCAATTTATGACTACCGTGGATTTAAAGGATGCGTACCTACATATTCCTATCCACAAGGAACATCATCAGTTCCTAAGGTTCGCTTTTCTGGACAAGCATTACCAGTTTATGGCACTTCCATTCGGATTAGCCACTGCTCCAAGGATTTTCACAAAGGTACTAGGGTCCCTTCTAGCGGTTCTAAGACCAAGGGGCATTGCAGTAGTGCCGTACTTGGACGACATCCTGATTCAAGCGTCGTCCCTGTCAAAAGCAAAGGCTCATACGGACATCGTCCTAGCCTTTCTCAGATCTCACGGATGGAAGGTGAACAAAGAAAAAAGTTCTCTGTCCCCGTCAACAAGAGTTCCCTTCTTGGGAACAATAATAGATTCCTTAGAAATGAGGATTTTTCTGACAGAGGTCAGAAAATCAAAACTTCTAAGCTCTTGTCAAGTACTTCATTCTGTTCCTCGTCCTTCCATAGCGCAGTGCATGGAAGTAATAGGATTGATGGTTGCAACAATGGACATAGTTCCTTTTGCACGAATTCATCTAAGACCATTACAACTGTGCATGCTCAGACAGTGGAATGGGGATTATACAGACTTGTCTCCGACGATTCAAGTAGATCAAAAGACCAGAGATTCACTCCGTTGGTGGCTGACCCTGGACAATCTGTCACAGGGAATGAGCTTCCGCAGACCAGAGTGGGTCATTGTCACGACCGACGCCAGCCTAGTGGGCTGGGGCGCGGTCTGGGAATCCCTGAAAGCTCAGGGTCTACGGTGTCCCGATAAACATTCTGGAACTGAGAGCGATATTCAATGCTCTCAGAGCTTGGCCTCAACTAGCAAAGGCCAAATTCATAAGGTTTCAGTCAGACATGACGACCGTTGCATATATCAATCATCAGGGGGAAACAAGGACTTCCCTGGCGATGAAAGAAGTGACCAAGATAATTCAATGGGCGGAGGATCACTCCTGCCACTTGTCTGCGATCCACATCCCAGGAGTGGAAAATTGGGAAGCGGATTTTCTGAGTCGTCAGACATTCCATCCGGGGGAGTGGGAACTCCATCCGGAAATCTTTGCCCAAATAACTCAATTATGGGGCATTCCAGACATGGATCTGATGGCGTCTCGTCAGAACTTCAAGGTTCCTTGCTACGGGTCCAGATCCAGGGATCCCAAGGCGACCCTAGTAGATGCACTAGTAGCACCTTGGACCTTCAACCTAGCTTATGTATTCCCACCGTTTCCTCTCATCCCCAGGCTGGTAGCCAGGATCAATCAGGAGAGGGCCTCTGTGATCTTGATAGCTCCTGCGTGGCCACGCAGGACTTGGTATGCAGACCTGGTGAATATGTCATCGGCTCCACCATGGAAGCTACCTTTGAGACAGGACCTTCTTGTTCAGGGTCCATTCGAACATCCGAATCTGGTTTCCCTCCAACTGACAGGTTGGAGATTGAACGCTTGATTTTATCAAAGCGTGGGTTTTCAGATTCTGTAATAGATACTCTGATTCAGGCTAGAAAGCCTGTAACTAGAAAAATTTACCATAAAATATGGAAAAAATATATCTGTTGGTAATCTAAAGGATTCCCATGGAACAAGATAAAAATTCCTAAGATTCTATCCTTTCTACAAGAAGGTTTGGAGAAAGGATTATCTGCAAGTTCTCTGAAGGGACAGATCTCTGCTTTATCTGTTTTACTTCACAAAAGACTGGCAGCTGTGCCAGATGTTCAAGCATTTGTTCAGGCTCTGGTTAGGATCAAGCCTGTTTACAGACCTTTGACTCCTCCCTGGAGTCTAAATCTAGTTCTTTCAGTTCTTCAAGGGGTTCCGTTTGAACCCTTACATTCCGTAGATATTAAGTTATTATCTTGGAAAGTTTTGTTTTTGGTTGCAATTTCTTCTGCTAGAAGAGTTTCAGAGTTATCTGCTCTGCAGTGTTCTCCGCCCTATCTGGTGTTCCATGCAGATAAGGTGGTTTTGCGTACTAAGCATGGTTTTCTTCCGAAAGTTGTTTCCAACAAAAATATTAACCAGGAGATAGTTGTACCTTCTTTGTGTCCGAATCCAGTTTCAAAGAAGGAACGTTTGTTACACAATTTGGACGTAGTCCGTGCTCTAAAATTCTATTTAGAGGCTACTAAAGATTTCAGACAAACATCTTCCTTGTTTGTTGTTTATTCTGGTAAAAGGAGAGGTCAAAAAGCGACTTCTACCTCTCTATCCTTTTGGCTTAAAAGCATTATCCGATTGGCTTATGAGACTGCCGGACGGCAGCCTCCTGAAAGAATCACAGCTCACTCCACTAGGGCTGTGGCTTCCACATGGGCCTTCAAGAACGAGGCTTCTGTTGACCAGATATGTAAGGCAGCGACTTGGTCTTCACTGCACACTTTTGCCAAATTTTACAAATTTGATACTTTTGCTTCTTCGGAGGCTATTTTTGGGAGAAAGGTTTTGCAAGCCGTGGTGCCTTCCATTTAGGTGACCTGATTTGCTCCCTCCCTTCATCCGTGTCCTAAAGCTTTGGTATTGGTTCCCACAAGTAAGGATGACGCCGTGGACCGGACACACCAATGTTGGAGAAAACAGAATTTATGCTTACCTGATAAATTACTTTCTCCAACGGTGTGTCCGGTCCACGGCCCGCCCTGGTTTTTTAGTCAGGTCTGATGAATTATTTTCTCTAACTACAGTCACCACGGTATCATATGGTTTCTCCTATATATATTTCCTCCTGTCCGTCGGTCGAATGACTGGGGTGGGCGGAGCCTAGGAGGGATCATGTGACCAGCTTTGCTGGGACTCTTTGCCATTTCCTGTTGGGGAAGAGAATATCCCACAAGTAAGGATGACGCCGTGGACCGGACACACCGTTGGAGAAAGTAATTTATCAGGTAAGCATAAATTCTGTTTTCTCTTGTAAGGTGTATCCAGTCCACGGATCATCCATTACTTGTGGGATATTCTCATTCCCAACAGGAAGTTGCAAGAGGATCACCCACAGCAGAGCTGCTATATAGCTCCTCCCCTAACTGCCATATCCAGTCATTCTCTTGCAAACTCTCAACATAGCTGGAGGTAGTAAGAGGAAAGTGGTGTAATATAGTTAGTTTTTTCTTCAATCAAAAGTTTATTGTTTTTAAATGGTACCGGAGTTGTACTATTTTATCTCAGGCAGCATTTAGAAGAAGAATCTGCCTGCGTTTTCTATGATCTTAGCAGAAGTAACTAAGATCCACTGCTGTTCTCACATATGTCTGAGGAGTGAGGTAACTTCAGAGGGAGAATGGCGTGCAGGTTATCCTGCAATAAGGTATGTGCAGTTTAAGTTTTTCTAGGGATGGAATTTGCTAGAAAAAAGCTGCTGATACCGGATTAATGTAAGTTAAGCCTAAATACAGTGATTTAATAGCGACTAGTATCAGGCTTGCTATCAGAGGTATATACTCTGATTAATGTGCAATATAAAACGTATGCTGGCATGTTTAATCGTTTTTATATATGCTTTGGTGATAAAACTTATTGGGGCCTAGTTTTTTCCACATGGCTGGCTTGATTTTTGCCTAGAAACAGTTTCCTGAGGCTTTCCACTGTTGTAATATGAGTGGGAGGGGCTTATTTTAGCGCTTTTTTGCGCAGTTAAAATTACAGACAGAGACATTCAGCTTCCCTCAGCAGTCCCCTGCATGCTTTAGGACATCTCTGAAGGGCTCAAAAGGCTTTAAAAGTCATATATTGAGGAAGGTAAAGCCACAGTGGAGCTGTGGCAGTTGTTGTGACTGTTTAAAAAACGTTTTTTTAAATTTGTTAATCCGTTTTTTGTATTAAGGGGTTAATCATCCATTTGCAAGTGGGTGCAATGCTCTGCTAACTTGTTACATACACTGTAAAAATTTTGTTAGTTTAACTGCCTTTTTTCACTGTTATTTCAAATTTTAGCAAAATTTGTTTCCCTTAAAGGCACAGTAACGTTTTTTTTATATTGCTTGTTTAACTTGATGTAAAGTGTTTTCCAAGCTTGCTAGTCTCATTGCTAGTCTGTATAAACATGTCTGACATAGAGGAAACTCCTTGTTCATTATGTTTAAAAGCCATGGTGGAACCCCATATGAGAATGTGTACTAAATGTATTGATTTCACTTTAAACAATAAAGATCAGCTTTTATCTTTAAAAAATTTATCACCAGAGGATTCTGGCGAGGGGGAAGTTATGCCGACTAACTCTCCCCACGTGTCAGACCCTTTGACTCCTGCTCAAGGGACTCCCGCTAAAATGGCGCCAAGTACATGGGACGCCCATAGCAATTACTTTGCAGGGCATGGCGGCAATCATGGATAATACCCTGTCAGCGGTATTAGCCAGACTGCCTGAATTCAGAGGAAAGCGCGATAGCTCTGGGGTTAGACGTAGTACAGAGCGCGCAGATGCCTTAAGGCCCATGTCTGATACTGCGTTACAATATGCAGAAGCTGAGGAAGGAGAGCTTCAGTCTGTGGGTGACATTTCTGATTCGGGGAAACCTGATTCAGATATTTCTACTTTTAAATTTAAGCTTGAGAACCTCCGTGTATTGCTTGGGGAGGTGTTAGCTGCTCTGAATGACTGTGACACAATTGCAGTACTAGAGAAATTGTGTAGACTGGATAAATACTATGCAGTGCCGGTGTGTACTGATGTTTTTCCAATACCTAAAAGGTTTACAGAAATCATTAATAAGGAGTGGGATAGACCCGGTGTGCCGTTTTCCACCCCTCCTATTTTTAGAAAAATGTTTCCAATAGACTCCACCACACGGGACTTATGGCAGACGGTCGCCAAGGTGGAGGGAGCAGTTTCTACTTTAGCAAAGCGTATCACTATCCCTGTCGAGGACAGTTGTGCTTTTTCAGATCCAATGGATAAAAAATTAGGTTACCTTAAGAAAATGTTTATTCAACAAGGTTTTATCCTGCAGCCCCTTGCATGCATTGCGCCTGTCACTACTGCTGAGGCGTTCTGGTTTGAGTCTCTGGAAGAGGCTTTTCAGACAGCTACTCCATTGACTGAAATACTTGACAAGCTTAGAACACTTAAGCTAGCTAATTCTTTTGTTTCTGACGCCATTGTTCATTTGACTAAACTAACGGCTAAGAATTCTGGATTCGCCATCCAGGCGCGTAGGGCACTATGGCTTAAATCTTGGTCAGCTGACGTGACTTCAAATTCGAAATTGCTTAACATTCCCTTCAAGGGGCAGACCCTATTCGGGCCTGGTTTGAAGGAAATTATTGCTGACATTACTGGAGGTAAGGGTCATACCCTTCCTCAAGACAGGGCCAAATCAAAGGCCAAACAGTCTAATTTTTGTGCCTTTCGAAACTTCAAGGCAGGTGCAGCATCAACTTCCTCTGCTACAAGACAAGAGGGAACTTTTGCTCAATCCAAGCCGGGCTGGAAACCTAACCAGTCCTGGAACAAAGGCAAGCAGGCCAGAAAGCCTGCTGCTGCCTCGAAGACAGCATGAAGGAACGGCCCCTTACCCGGTAACCGATCTAGTAGGGGGCAGACTTTCTCTCTTCGCCCAGGCGTGGGCAAGAGATGTTCAGGATCCCTGGGCGTTGGAGATCATATCTCAGGGATATCTTCTGGACTTCAAAGCTTCCCCTCCTCAAGGGAGATTTCACCTTTCGAGATTATCTGTAAACCAGATAAAGAAAGAGGCATTCTTACGCTGTGTGCAAGACCTCCTAGTTATGGGAGTGATCTGTCCAGTTCCACAGTCGGAACAGGGACAGGGTTTTTATTCAAATCTGTTTTTGGTTCCCAAAAAAGAGGGAACCTTCAGACCCATTTTGGATCTAAAGATCTTAAACAAATTCCTCAAAGTTCCGTCGTTCAAAATGGAAACTATTCGGACCATCTTACCTATGATCCAGGAGGGTCAGTACATGACCACAGTTGATTTGAAGGATGCTTACCTTCACATACCGATTTAGAAAGATCATCATCGGTTCCTAAGGTTTGCCTTTCTGGACAGGCATTACCAATTTGTGGCTCTTCCCTTCGGGTTAGCTACAGCTCCAAGAAACTTTACAAAGTTTCTGGGATCGCTTCTGGCGGTCCTAAGACCGCGAGGTATATCAGTGGCCCCTTATCTGGATGACATCCTGAAACAGGCGTCAAGCTTTCAGATTGCCAAGTCACATACGGACATAGTTCTGGCATTTCTCAGGTCACATGGGTGGAAGGTGAACAAGGAAAAGAGTTCTCTATCCCCACTCACAAGAGTCTCCTTTCTAGGGACTCTGATAGATTCTGGAAAAATGAATATTTACCTGACAGAATCCAGGTTATCAAAGCTTCTAAAATCTTGCC
Source organism: Bombina bombina (assembly GCF_027579735.1). Lineage (NCBI taxonomy): Eukaryota > Metazoa > Chordata > Amphibia > Anura > Bombinatoridae > Bombina > Bombina bombina. The sequence goes on along the minus strand of NC_069503.1, from coordinate 219,031,848 downwards.
GTGTTCTTCATTCTATTCTGCGCCCTTCGGTGGCTCAGTGTATGGAAGTAATCGGCTTGATGGTAGCGGCGATGGACATAGTGCCATTTGCGCGCCTACATCTCAGACCGCTGCAACTATGCATGCTCAGTCAGTGGAATGGGGATTACACAGATTTGTGCCCTCTGCTAAATCTGGATCAAGAGACCAGAGATTCTCTTCTCTGGTGGCTATCTCGAGTCCATCTGTCCAAAGGTATGACCTTTCGCAGGCCAGATTGGACAATTGTAACAACAGATGCCAGCCTTCTGGGTTGGGGTGCAGTCTGGAATTCCCTGAAGGCTTAGGGATCGTGGACTCAGGAGGAGAAACTCCTCCCAATAAATATTCTGGAGTTAAGAGCAATATTCAATGCTCTTCTAGCTTGGCCTCAGTTAGCAACCCTGAGATTCATCAGATTTCAGTCGGACAACATCACGACTGTGGCTTACATCAACCATCAAGGGGGAACTGGGAGTTCCCTAGCGATGTTAGAAGTCTCCAAGATAATTTGCTGGGCAGAGACTCACTCTTGCCACCTATCAGCAATCCATATCCCAGGTGTAGAGAACTGGGAGGCGGATTTTCTAAGTCGTCAGACTTTTCATCCGGGGGAGTGGGAACTCCATCCGGAGGTGTTTGCTCAATTGGTCTTGTTACGGATCCAGATCCAGGGACCCAGAAGCGGCACTGATAGATGCTCTAGCAGCGCCTTGGTTCTTCAACCTGGCTTATGTGTTTCCACAGTTTCCTCTGCTCCCTCGACTGATTGCCAAAATCAAACAGGAGAGAGCATCGGTGATCTTGATAGCGCCTGCGTGGCCACGCAGGACCTGGTATGTAGACCTGGTGGACATGTCATCCTTTCCACCATGGACCCTGCCTCTGAGACAAGACCTTCTACTACAAGGTCCTTTCAATCATCCGAATCTAATTTCTCTGAGACTGACTGCATGGAGATTGAATGCTTGATTTTATCAAAGTGTGGCTTCTCCGAGTCAGTCATTGATACCCTTATACAGGCACAAAAGCCTGTCACCAGGAAAATCTACCATGAGATATGGCATAAATACCTTTTATTGGTGTGAATCCAAGAATTACTCATGGAGTATGGTTAGGATTCCTAGGATATTGTCCTTTCTCCAAGAGGGTTTGGAAAAAGGATTATCAGCTAGTTCTTTAAAGGGACAGATTTCTGCTCTGTCTATTCTTTTGCACAAGCGTCTGGCAGAAGTTCCAGACGTTCAAGCTTTTTGTCAGGCTTTGGTTAGAATTAAGCCTGTGTTTAAACCTGTTGCTCCCCCATGGAGCTTAAACTTGGTTCTTAAAGTTCTTCATTCCATTGATATCAAACTTTTATCTTGGAAAGTTCTGTTTTTGATGGCTATTTCCTCGGCTCAGCAAGTCTCTGAGTTATCTGCCTTACAATTTGATTCTCCTAATCTGATTTTCCATTCAGATAAAGTAGTTCTGCGTACAAAACCTGGATTTTTACCTAAGGTAGTTTCTAACAAGAATATCAATCAAGAGATTGTTGTTCCATCATTGTGTCCTAATCCTTCTTCATAGAAGGAACGCCTTTTACATAATCTGGACGTGGTCCGTGCTTTAAAGTTTTACTTACAAGCTACTAAAGATTTTCGCCAAACATCTACACTGTTTGTGGTTTACTCTGGACAGAGGAGAGGTCAAAAAGCTTCGGCAACCTCTCTTTCTTTTTGGCTATGGAGAGTAATACGCTTAGCCTATGAAACTGCTGGACAGTAGCCCCCTGAAAGGATTACAGCTCATTCTACTAGAGCTGTGGCTTCCACCTGGGCCTTTAAAATGAGGCTTCTGTTGAACAGATTTGCAAGGCGGCGACTTGGTCTTCGCTTCATACCTTTTCAAAATGTTACAAATTTGATACTTTTGCTTCTTCGGAGGCTATTTTTGGGAGAAAGGTTTTACAGGCAGTGGTTCCTTCCATTTAAGCCTGCCTTGTCCCTCTCTTCATCCGTGTACTTTAGCTTTGGTATTGGTATCCCACAAGTAATGGATGATCCGTGGACTGGATACACCTTACAAGAGAAAACATAATTTATGCTTACCTGATAAATTTATTTCTCTTGTTGTGTATCCAGTCCACGGCCCGCTCTGTCTTTTTAAGGCAGGTCTAAATTTTAATTTAAACTACAGTCACCACTGCACCCTATGGTTTCTCCTTTCTCGGCTTGTTTCGGTCGAATGACTGGATATGGCAGTTAGGGGAGGAGCTATATAGCAGCTCTGCTGTGGGTGATCCTCTTGCAACTTCCTGTTGGGAAGGAGAATATCCCACAAGTAATGGATGATCCGTGGACTGGATACACCACAAGAGAAATAAATTTATCAGGTAAGCATAAATTATGTTTTTGTGCTGTTAACCTACTCAACTTATATATGTCAGTTTATACTCTTGCCAAGTTGTAGCAACAGTTCCAAAACATATTGGCCAATACCAGATCTTTTGTGGTGCTGCAATGATACCAGGGAGGGCAGAAATATGGAGGAGGAACTCTGCACCAAAGTTGAAGGACTGTCTTTATCCCCTAGTGAGGTGATGGAGGGACTGGAATGCACATATGCATAAGAAATTGTAACAGAGATCCTGAAAGATTGTTCTGTGTCTCCCATATGAGAAGCCCGCTCGCTTCTTGACTTTTATAAGAGGTGTGAGCCAAATCTCTAATGTATATTGATTCATACTTCTCACCAGAGTTATGTTCCTCTTCCTCCATGGTATAACATAGCGTGTAATGCTATGCGTTATCCCCGTTATTGGCTAGAGCGCCTACTTGGGGGGGTCGATAAGGCTGTTCACACTCTGTGGGTTATGTGTATTCTCACATTCGTCATTGGATGCAGTAGATTCAGAGTTCCCACAGTGGAAACTGTTGGGCAAATCATCTGCTTGCATATGGACATCGTTGTCTTTTGCCAAACCTTAAAAAAACTAGGCAGTGAAAATGGTCATGGAGGAGCTCAGTCACATTGGACTCCCATCTATACTAGGCTTCAATCAGTGACAATAAATAAAATAATAGATTATCTTTTTCATCTGGGAGGGTCCCCAAGATCTGCTATTGGAATTTTTGAATGTTCTGAATCAAAATGATTTGAATATAAAATTAACTCATGAAGCTAGTCAGAAGGCAATTCATTTCTTAGATATAACTATCTACAAGGATGAACAAGGAGACGTAAAAACAGATCTCTATAGGAAGAAGACAGCAACTAACAGCCTTCTATATAGCACAAGTGTCCATGCTCCAGGAACGATCAAGAGTTTACCTACAGGAGAATTTCTCAGGATAAGGAGAAATTGCTCCGACCAAAGAGACATTTAACAAGAGGGCTATGGAACTTGAAACAAGACTAGCAAATCATGGGTATAGTAAACGGAGTATCAAAAAGGCCAAATACAGAGCAGCACAAACAAATAGAAATGAATTGCTCCATATGAAAACTAAAACGGATAGCACAACTCCCAGATTGATCCTTACACATAACAGTCAAACATCAGAGGTGGTCAACATTATAAAAAGACATTGGAACATCCTTATGACGGACCCAGTATTAAAAACCAGATTAGGAAATCAACCAACCATAGGATATAGACGTACGAAAAACCTGAAGGACATGATCAGTAGCAGCCATCTCAACATGAAAAGGACTAAATCTGCATTTAACCCTGGGTCATTTAAATGCGGCAATTGCAGTACTTGTCACCATATTGTAAAGACTTCCGAAATTGAAGACACGTTTGGAGTAAGACATCCAATAACACGATACATCAGTTGTAATACGGAGGGGGTGGTGTATGTTCTACGATGTAGATGCAAGCTGTTATATGTTGGGATGACTACTTGCAAACTCAAGATTAATAGAACATCTGAGGAACATTAACAATGCCTCCAAAGACTTGGAAAATGGGAAAGCAATTACAAGTGTGGCATCACATTTTTTAAAACGACACCACTCCAGGAAAGAAGAACTGGAATGCTGGGGGGTTGAGAATGTCTCCCTTGGTATTAGAGGGGGAGACTTGGAAACGGCTCTACTCAAATCTGAAAGCAAATGGATATACCTGTTAAACACTGTATATCCGAATGGAATGAATGAACAGAATAATTATCATGTGTTCCTTTGAACTGTTTGAGTTCAAAATGATAATTAAGACACCATAGGAAAATATATAAAGAACTGGACTTAAAATTAGAGATATTTTAAGATGAAGGAAACCTGGTTAATAATCATAGTTTTTTAAGACAAAGGACAATTTGACTACAATAATCCCCTATGACAAATAACTATTAGAACATCTTTTAATACAAACACAATATTACATGTTTAATGAGAACACAAGAGATCACTCAGTGTACCAGCAAAGTACATTCACATTTGATTTGTCACTAGTAAGGTATCTTTTTACTTTGAAAAACACAAGGCACAAAAAATTGCACATCATATATAATTTGATGCATTAATAAGATGATCACTATGCATGTCACATTTTCACAAAATTCCAAATAAGTTTTGGTAAAAAATTAAAATGAAAAAGAAAAAAATATTTGAATTATAATATCACTTTAAACAGAAATTTTGTAGTAATCACTGTAAAAATTATAGCACTTGTCACAACAATTAATATCCGTATCAGAGAGGATTAGATATAAACGGACAAGCATTGAATAGTGTTAATCTATATAGGGGTAGACATAAGGTACACAATTTACTATCATTACATGGTACAGATAAGAAATGAAAGGACTATTGGCTAATGAGATGCTCTATAACTAAATAAATCATACGTCTTAAAAAATAAAGTATATCAACATTACTATAGGTATATTTAAGTGAATGATATACAGTAAGGAGATACATTAATAAATTTTATCATCTAGAACCAATCATAAGATATGAGAAATCCCAATGTAGACAGTTTTATAAAGTATTTGCAATATAAGGTCACTGAATAATAATAATAAAGATGAGAATACAATAATCAATAGACCTGTAAACACATGACATGTTGATGGTAGATATAATACTGTACTCCATAAATAATATCGCATAACGTCATTGAATTATAATAATAAAGATTATAATACAAGAATCAGCAGACCTGTAAACACAGGACATGTGGATTATATACATAGCACTGTACTTTATAAATAATAACATCGCATAACGTATATTAAAAACACAAATATCCAGAGATCTCTGAAAGTAGGAGAGACTTATCTATACAAGATCTATAAATAAATTATAACATCAAATTAATTCAAATGTTGTCTTTATTACAAAATATATTTGTCACGCAAGAAGACGCAATGTCCTTTCAGAATAAAGCAACCAGAGTAGTAAGAATGATAAACGTGAGTAAACTTTCCAGTCGACTTTATAAGATTATCAGGTAACACATATTTCAACTCTGCAGCTAAGATAGATCAGACCAGATTACTTAGCACACTATCGAGCCGTAAACAGTATATACTACCTTAACTAAGAGTCTTGAGTGATTGACAATTTAGAAACCAATCGAATGTACCGTAAGGCGGAACTTCCGGTATATAGAGTGTTAAATAGGGTCAATGTCGGCGGCTCGCTGCCTTTGAAAAAGCCCTAACGGGCGAAATGTGTCAACAGTCTAGACGCCTTTTTAAAACTACACTCTGTTATGACTCTGTTGAGTTACTAGCGTAATTTATATATTTGCCTGTTGAATACATAGTATACAGGGAGTGCAGAATTATTAGGCAAATGAGTATTTTGACCACATCATCCTGTTTATGCATGTTGTCTTACTCCAAGCTGTATAGGCTCGAAAGCCTACTACCAATTAAGCATATTAGGTGATGTGCATCTCTGTAATGAGAAGGGGTGTGGTCTAATGACATCAACACCCTATATCAGGTGTGCATAATTATTAGGCAACTTCCTTTCCTTTGGCAAAATGGGTCAAAAGAAGGACTTGACAGGCTCAGAAAAGTAAAAAATAGTGAGATATCTTGCAGAGGGATGCAGCACTCTTAAAATTGCAAAGCTTCTGAAGCGTGATCATCGAACAATCAAGCGTTTCATTCAAAATAGTCAACAGGGTCGCAAGAAGCGTGTGGAAAAACCAAGGCGCAAAATAACTGCCCATGAACTGAGAAAAGTCAAGCGTGCAGCTGCCAAGATGCCACTTGCCACCAGTTTGGCCATATTTCAGAGCTGCAACATCACTGGAGTGCCCAAAAGCACAAGGTGTGCAATACTCAGAGACATGGCCAAGGTAAGAAAGGCTGAAAGACGACCACCACTGAACAAGACACACAAGCTGAAACGTCAAGACTGGGCCAAGAAATATCTCAAGACTGATTTTTCTAAGGTTTTATGGACTGATGAAATGAGAGTGAGTCTTGATGGGCCAGATGGATGGGCCCGTGGCTGGATTGGTAAAGGGCAGAGAGCTCCAGTCCGACTCAGACGCCAGCAAGGTGGAGGTGGAGTACTGGTTTGGGCTGGTATCATCAAAGATGAGCTTGTTGGGGCCTTTTCGGGTTGAGGATGGAGTCAAGCTCAACTCCCAGTCCTACTGCCAGTTTCTGGAAGACACCTTCTTCAAGCAGTGGTACAGGAAGAAGTCTGCATCCTTCAAGAAAAACATGATTTTCATGCAGGACAATGCTCCATCACACGCGTCCAAGTACTCCACAGCGTGGCTGGCAAGAAAGGGTATAAAAGAAGAAAATCTAATGACATGGCCTCCTTGTTCACCTGATCTGAACCCCATTGAGAACCTGTGGTCCATCATCAAATGTGAGATTTACAAGGAGGGAAAACAGTACACCTCTCTGAACAGTGTCTGGGAGGCTGTGGTTGCTGCTGCACGCAATGTTGATGGTGAACAGATCAAAACACTGACAGAATCCATGGATGGCAGGCTTTTGAGTGTCCTTGCAAAGAAAGGTGGCTATATTGATCACTGATTTGTTTTTGTTTTGTTTTTGAATGTCAGAAATGTATATTTGTGAATGTTGAGATGTTATATTGGTTTCACTGGTAAAAATAAATAATTGAAATGGGTATATATTTGTTTTTTGTTAAGTTACCTAATAATTATGCACAGTAATAGTCACCTGCACACACAGATATCCCCCTAAAATAGCTATAACTAAAAACAAACTAAAAACTACTTCCAAAACTATTCAGCTTTGATATTAATGAGTTTTTTGGGTTCATTGAGAACATGGTTGTTGTTCAATAATAAAATTAATCCTCAAAAATACAACTTGCCTAATAATTCTGCACTCCCTGTAAATATGGGGCATTAATTTAATTAACTTGGGGCACATATCTGACAAAGTCAGAACGCTGAATCACCAATAGTGGTCAATGTATGGGGGCAATACTATGTGTATAGGTTTATGACACAAGATATATTTAGCCACCTGGATACCTTTAATAGTGATCAAATTCAGCTAAGCTATACTGACAGGTGTGAACGTGTCATAGCATATAGAAATCAACGCTACCGCTACATAATACATATTATTGACACAAACCGTAGCATAATAGAGCTACGGCTTTCCTGTATGCGATACCCTTGATAGCGATTTAAGTCAGCTCCATTACACTGACGGGTGTGAACGTATCATAGCACATAGGAACCAACGCTACCGCTATATATATTATATATATGGTTGACACAAACCATAGCGCAATAGGGCTACGGCCCTCCTGTACTGTATGTGTTACCCTTGATAGCGATTTAGTCAGCTGCACTATACTGATAGGTGTGGACGTTTCATAGCACATTGAAACCGCTCCGTCAGCTCCACTATAGCGATTTTAGTCCGCTCCACTATCCTGATAGGTGTGGACGTGTCATAGCACATAGAAACTGCTCCAGCTACATAATATACAATATAGACACAAACTGTAGCGTGATATAGTTACGACTTTCCCAGATGTGTGTTGTAATTGACTTGCTAATATGTGGTGATGCAGATTAGGCAACTCCCTTAAAGGGCCATAATACCCAAATGTTTAAACACTTGAAAGTGATGCAGCATATCTGTAAAAAGCTGACTAGAAAATATCACCTGAACATTTCTATGTAAAAAAGAAATATATTTTACCTCAAAATTTCCTCAGTAGCCACATCCCATTGTAAAGAATTTCTAAGCAGCATATTAGTATGTCTGTCCTGGGACAGCTGAAAGGATGAGCCTTGTGCACTCTCATATTATTTTCCTATTCAAATTAGGGAAGTTTACAATGAAATCTCATGAGAGTTAAGTCGAATCTCATGAGATCACAGTAAAAGAGTTCATGACCTCAGCACTGCTGATGCTGATTGGCTGCTGTTCATTTCTTCTTTTTTTTATTTTTTATTTCTCTTACAAGGTGTATCCAGTCCACAGATTCATCCTTACTTGTGGGATATTCTCATTCCCTACAGGAAGTGGCAAAGAGAGTCACAGCAGAGCTGTCCATATAGCTCCCCCTCAGGCTCCGCCCCCCCAGTCATTCTCTTTGCCGCTCTAACAAGTAGCATCTCCACGGGAGGGTAAAGTGAATGTGGTGTTAGATTTGTAGTTTTTATTTCTTCAATCAAAAGTTTATTTTAAAATAGTGCCAGTTTACTCTGTGGCAGAAAGTGATGAAGATTTCTGCTGAGAGGAAAACGATTTTAGCATGTTGTAACTAAAATCCATTGCTGTTCCCACACAGGACTGTTGAGTACCAGAAAACTTCAGTTGGGGGGAACAGTTTGCAGGCTTAACTGCTATAAGGTATGTTCAGTCATATTTTTCTAGTCAAGACTTAGTAATGCTAGAAGACTGACAAGAATCCCCATGTGGGGAAGGTAAGCCATATTCTGAGACTTAGTATAGAAGGAAGGCTTAATTAAAAGGGCTCAAACCACTGGTGGACACTGTTAAGGGGCAATCAATTGTTTTATAACAAAAATCTAATCTTTTTACAAGTTTTTATTACATTTGGAAACGTTTTTATGGGGTTTATTCCACATGGCATATTTTTGGACACCTATTTAGGCTTGTGAAGGCCCCACAACTCCAGAGTGGAGAGGGAGGGGGCCTAAATTTCGCGCCTCAGTTGCGCAGTTGATATTGCAGACAGCTTCATGCAGCTTCACGTGGAGGGTCCAAAGATTACTTGAGGACTTCAGAGAGGCTTATTTTCGATGAAAACTAATCCCCAAGGAAGGTAGGGCCACAGCAGATTGCTGTGGCATGGTGCTGTAGTTTGCTAACCGGTTGCCTGCTTTAGTTTGCTCCGGTTTGGCCATTAAGGGGTTAATTGAGTTGAAATTTACTGTGCAATCATTTCAAAGCATTAGGATCATATGGTGAAAATTTCATAAAGATTGGGTAATTTTTGAGATTTAGTAAAAAAAGTGTGCGCTTTTTATTATTTAAAGGCACAGTACCGTTTTTTCAAAAATTGTATTTTTCTGTATTTGAGTGCTGTCTAAGTCTGTTTAACATGTCAGAGCCTACAGATAGACGTTGTTCTATGTGTTTAATAGCCATGGCGGAACCCCCTTTATATTTGTGTTTAAAGTGTGCTAAGGTATCTAAGCATTTTAAAGACCATGCAGTCACACTTAAAAATGTTGCACAAGATGATTCTTTAACGGAAGGTAAGGAGGATAGTCCACCTTCCTCTCCCCATGTGTCGACACCAATTACGCCTGCGCAAGCGATGCCTAGTACCTCTAGTGCATTGGCCCTTATTACATTACAACAATTAGCAGCAGTCATGGATAATTCCCTTGCGGCCTTTCTATCCAAACTTCCAGTTTTTCCTAAAAAGCGTGATAGCTCAGTTTTAAGAACAGAGGATGAGGAATCAGAAGCTTTGGATGATTTATCCGTTGTACCCTCACAACACTCTGAAATGGCAGTGAGGGATGCGCTGTCCGAGGGAGAAATTTTTGACACAGGAAAGGTTTCTTAGCGGGCAGAATCAGATTCCTTAGCGTTTAAATTTAAGCTGGAACACCTCCGCGTACTGCTTAAGGAGGTTTTGGCTACGCTGGATGATTGCAACCCCATGGTGGTCCCAGAAAAATTGTGTAAAATGGACAAGTTTCTAGAAGTCCCTGTATACACTGATGCGTTTCCGATCCTGAAGAGGGTGGCGGATATTGTAACTAGGGAGTGGGAGAGGCCAGGTGTACCCTTTGTCCCCCCCCCCCCATCTTTAAGAAAATGTTCCCCATAACTAACCCCAGGCGGGACGCGTGGCAGACGGTCCCTAAGGTAGAGGGAGCCGTTTCAACACTAGCCAAGCGCACAACTATACCAATAGAAGACAGTTGTGCTTTCAAAGATCCTATGGATAAAAAATTAGAAGGTTTACTAAAGAAAATATTTGTTCAACAAGGTTTCCTTCTTCAACCGATTGCCTGCATTATTCCTGTAACTACTGCAGCGGCTTTTTGGTTTGAGGCGCTGGAGGAGTCGCTCCAGAGGGAGACTTCATATGACGAAGTCATGGATAGAATTCATGCTCTAAAGCTGTCCAATTCTTTTATCACAGATGCCGCTTTACAATTAGCTAAGTTAGCGGCGAAAAATTCTGGTTTTGCCATTATGGCGCGGAGAGCGCTTTGGCTCAAATCATGGTCAGCTGACGTGTCGTCCAAGACAAAATTACTAAATATTCCTTTCAAGGGAAAGACCCTTTTCGGCCACGAGTTGAAAGAAATTATTTCGGATATCACTGGGGGAAAGGGCCAAAAACAAGGCTAATTTTCGCTCCTTTCGCAACTTCAGGAGCGGCCCTGCTTCAACCTCTGTAAACGGAAAGCAAAAGGGTAACACTGCACAGCCCAAAGCAACCTGGAAACCCTTGCAGGGCTGGAACAAAGGTAAACAGGCCAAGAAGCCTGCGGCTGCCACTAAGACAGCATGAAGGGGTGGCCCCCGATCCAGTAGGGGGCAGACTCTCTCTCTTTGCTCAGGCTTGGGCAAGAGATGTCCCATATCTTCTAGAATTCAAGGACTCTCCTCCAAGGCGAAGGTTCCACATTTCTCGTTTGTCTTCAGACCAGACAAAGAAACAGGTGTTCTTACACTGTGTAGAAGATCTACTAAAGATGGGAGTGATATATCCAGTTCCAATTGCAGAACAAGGACTGGGTTTTTACTCAAACCTGTTTATGGTTCCCAAAAAGGAAGGAACTTTCAGGCCAATCCTGGATCTAAAAATTCTAAACAAATTCCTCAGAGTTCCACCATTCAAAATGGAAACCATTCGGACAATTTTGCCGATGATCCAGGAAGGTCAATATATGACTACCGTGGATCTAAAGGATGCGTACCTACATATTCCCATCCACAAAGATCACCATCAGTTCCTAAGGTTCGCTTTTCTGGACAAGCATTACCAGTTCGTGGCTCTTCCTTTCGGGTTGGCCACTGCTCCCAGAATTTTTACAAAGGTGCTAGTTTCCCTCCTAGCGGTACTAAGACCACGGGGCATTGCAGTAGCACCTTACCTAGACGACATCTTAATACAGGCGTCGTCTTTTCACAGAGCCAAGGCTCATACGGACATTGTTCTGGCCTTTCTAAGGTCTCACGGGTGGAAGGTGAACGTCGAAAAAAGTTCTCTGTCCCCGCTCACAAGGGTTCCCTTCCTGGGAACACTAATACACTTGGTAGAAATGAAAATATTTCTGACGGAGGTCAGGAAGTTAAAACTTTTAACTACTTGCCAAGTTATTCATTCCATTCCTCGGCCTTCTGTAGCTCATTGCTTGGAGGTAATCGGATTAATGGTCACGGAATGGACGTGGTCCCTTTTGCCCGAATTCATCTCAGACCACTGCAACTGTGCATGCTCAAACAGTGGAATGGGGATTATGCAGATTTGTCTCCTCAAATACAACTGGACCAGAAAACCAGAGATTCTCTTCTCTGGTGGTTGTCTCAGGGAATGTGCTTCCGCAGACCGGAGTGGATCATCGTCACGACCGATGCCAGTCTGTTAGGCTGGGGTGCGGTCTGGGACTCCCTGAAAGCTCAGGGCCTATGGTCTCGGGAAGAATCTCTTCTCACGATAAACATTTTGGAACTGAGAGCGATATTCAACACGCTCCAGGCATGGTCTCAACTAGCGGCGGCCAAATTCATCAGATTTCAGTCGGACAACATCACGACTGTAGCGTACATCAATCATCAGGGAGAAACAAAGAGTTCCTTAGCGATGAAGGAAGTAACCAAGATCATCAAATGGGCGGAGGATCACTCCTGCCACCTATCTGCTATCCACATCCCAGGAGTAGACAACTGGGAGGCGGATTTTCTAAGTCGTCAGACTTTTCACCCGGGGGAGTGGGAACTCCACCCGGAGGTTTTTGCTCAGCTGACTCAGCTATGGGGCATTCCAGAATTGGATCTGATGGCGTCCCGTCAGAACACCAAACTTCCTCTTTACGGATCCAGGTCCAGGGACCCTAAGGCGGCATTGATAGATGCTCTAGTAGTGCCTTGGTCCTTCAATCTGGCTTAGGTCTTTCCACCATTTCCCCTTCTCCCTCGGCTGGTAGCCAGAATCAAACAGGAGAAGGCTTCGTAATTCTGATAGCGCCTGCGCGGCCACACAGGACTTGGTATGCAGACCTAGTGGACATGTCATCTGTTCCACCTTGGACACTGCCATCGAGGCAGGATCTTCTAATATAGGGTCCATTCAAGCATCCAAATCTAGTTTCTCTGCAACTGACTGCTTGGAGATTGAACGCTTAATTCTATCTAAGCGTGGGTTCTCTGAATCGGTTATAGATACTCTGATCCAGGCTAGAAAGCCTGTCACCAGGAAGATTTACCATAAGATATGGCGGAAATATCTTTGTTGGTGTGAATCCAAGGGTTACTCGTGGAGTAAAGTTAGGATTCCCAGGATATTGTCCTTTCTCCAAGAAGGATTGGAGAAAGGATTGTCAGCTAGTTCCTTAAAGGGACAGATATCTGCTCTGTCTATCCTGTTACACAAGCGCCTGGCAGAAGTACCAGACGTTCAAGTGTTTGCACAGGCTTTAGTCAGAATTAAGCCTGTCTATAAACCTGTGGCTCCTCCATGGAGTCTTAATTTAGTTCTTTCAGTTCTTCAAGGGGTTCCGTTTGAACCTTTACATTCCATAGATATTAAGTTATTATCTTGGAAAGTTTTGTTTTTTGTAGCTATTTCTTCTGCTCGAAGAGTTTCAGAATTGTCTGCTTTGCAGTGTAATTCACCCTATCTGGTGTTCCATGCAGATAAGGTTGTTTTGCGTACCAAACCTGTTTTTCTTCCGAAAGTGGTTTCTAATAAGAATATTAACCAGGAAATCATTGTTCCTTCTCTGTGTCCTAATCCAGTTTCTAAGAAGGAACGACTATTACACAATCTTGATGTGGTTTGTGCTTTAAAATTCTATTTAAAAGCAACTAAAGATTTCAGACAAACATCATCCTTGTTTGTTGTCTATTCTGGTAAGAGGAGAGGTCAAAAAGCGACTGCTACCTCTCTTTCCTTCTGGCTGAAAAGCATTATCCGATTGGCTTATTAGACTGCTGGACAGCAGCCTCCTGAACAAATTATAGCTCATTCCACCAGAGCTGTGTTTTCCACATAGGCTTTCAAGAATGAGGCTTCTGTTGAACAGATTTGTAAGGCAGCGACTTGGTCTTCACTGCATACTTTTGCCAAATTTCTCCAACATTGGTGTGTCCGGTCCACGGCGTCATCCTTACTTGTGGGATATTCTCTTCCCCAACAGGAAATGGCAAAGAGTCCCAGCAAAGCTGGCCATATAGTCCCTCCTAGGCTCCGCCCACCCCAGTCATTCTCTTTGCCGTTGCACAGGCAACATCTCCACGGAGATGGTTAAGAGTTTTTTGGTGTTTAAATGTAGTTTTTATTCTTCTATCAAGTGTTTGTTATTTTAAAATAGTGCTGGTATGTACTATTTACTCTGAAACAGAAAAGGAGGAAGATTTCTGTTTGTAAGAGGAAGATGATTTTAGCAGACAGTAACTAAAATCGATTGCTGTTTCCACACAGGACTGTTGAGATGAAGTAACTTCAGTTGGGGGAAACAGTTAGCAGACTTTTCTGCTTAAGGTATGACTAGCCATATTTCTAACAAGACCATGTAATGCTGGAAGGCTGTCATTTCCCCTCATGGGGACCGGTAAGCCATTTTCTTAGTCAAACATAAAAGAATAAAGGGCTTAAAAAAGGGCTTAAAAACTGGTAGACATTTTTATGGGCTAAAACGATTGCTTTATTGGGGCATATTATGCAGATTCTAGCTAACAATTGGCATTATAATCTTGGGGAACGTTTAAAAAACGGCAGGCACTGTGTTGGACACCTTTTTTAGTCTGGGGGCCTTTCTAGTTATAGACTGAGCCTCATTTTCGCGCCATTACTGCGCAGTTGTTTTTGGAGAGCAAGGCATGCAGATGCATGTGTGAGGATCTAAGAATCACTAAAAAAGCTTCTAGAAGGCGTCATTTGGTATCGTATTCCCCTCTGGGCTTGGTTGGGTCTCAGCAAAGCATATAGCTGGGACTGTATAGGGGTCAAATTTAAAAACGGCTCCGGTTCCGTTATTTTAAGGGTTAAAGCTCTGAAATTTGGTGTGCAATACTTTTAATGCTTTAAGACACTGTGGTGAAATTTTGGTAATTTTTGAACAATTCCTTCATATTTTTTCACATATTCAGTAATAAAGTGTTTTCTGTTTGAAATTTAAAGAGACAGTAACGGTTTTATTTTAAAACGTTTTTTGTGCTTTGTTGACAAGTTTAAGCCTGTTTAACATGTCTGTACCTTCAGATAAGCTATGTTCTATATGTATGAAAGCCAATGTGTCTCCCCATTTAAATTTATGTGATAATTGTGCCATAGTGTCCAAACAAAGTAAGGACAGTAATGCCACAGATAATGATATTGCCCAAGATGATTCCTCAAATGAGGGGAGTAAACATGATACTACATCATCCCCTACTGTGTCTACACCAGTTTTGCCCATACAGGAGGCCCCTAGTACATCTAGTGCGCCAATACTTATTACCATGCAACAATTAACGGCTGTAATGGATAACTCCATAGCAAATCTTTTATCCAAAATGCCTACTTATCAGAGAAAGCGTGATTGCTCTGTTTTAAACACTGAAGAGCAAGAGGGCGCTGATGATAACTGTTCTGACATACCCTCACACCAATCTCAAGGGGCCATGAGTGAGGTTTTGTCTGATGGAGAAATCTCAGATTCAGGAAAAATTTCTCATCAAGCTGAACCTGATGTTGTGACATTTAAATTTAAATTAGAACATCTCCGCGCACTGCTTAAGGAGGTGTTATCTACTCTGGATGATTGTGACAATTTGGTCATTCCAGAAAAATTATGTAAGATGGACAAGTTCCTAGAGGTTCCGGTGCCCCCCGACGCTTTTCCTATACCCAAGCGGGTGGCGGACATAGTAAATAAAGAGTGGGATAAGCCCGGCATACCCTTTGTTCCCCCCCCCTATATTTAAGAAATTATTTCCTATAGTCGACCCCAGAAAGGACTTATGGCAGACAGTCCCCAAGGTCGAGGGGGCGGTTTCTACTCTAAACAAACGCACTACTATTCCTATCGAAGACAGTTGTGCTTTTAAAGATCCTATGGATAAAAAATTAGAGGGTTTGCTTAAAAAGATTTTTGTACAGCAAGGTTACCTTCTACAACCAATTTCATGCATTGTTCCTGTCACTACGGCAGCGTGTTTCTGGTTCGAGGAACTAGAAAAGTCGCTCAGTAGAGA
Source organism: Bombina bombina (assembly GCF_027579735.1). Lineage (NCBI taxonomy): Eukaryota > Metazoa > Chordata > Amphibia > Anura > Bombinatoridae > Bombina > Bombina bombina. The sequence goes on along the minus strand of NC_069503.1, from coordinate 219,015,988 downwards.
ATCTTCATATGAGGAGGTTATGGACAGAGTTCACGCACTTAAATTGGCTAACTCTTTTGTTTTAGATGCCGCTTTGCAATTAGCTAGATTAGCGGCGAAAAATTCAGGGTTTGCTATCGTGGCGCGCAGAGCGCTTTGGCTAAAGTCTTGGTCAGCGGATGTGTCTTCCAAGACAAAATTGCTTAACATTCCTTTCAAAGGTAAAACATTATTTGGACCAGATTTGAAAGAGATTATTTCAGACATCACTGGGGGAAAGGGCCTCGCCCTCCCACAGGATAGGTCTTTTAAGGCTAAAAATAAGCCTAATTTTCGTCCCTTTCGCAGAAACGGACCAGCCTCTAATTCTGCATCCTCTAAGCAAGAGGGTAATACTTCACAACCCAAACCAACCTGGAAACCAATGCAAGGCTGGAACAAGGGTAAGCAGGCCAAGAAGCCTACCACTGCTACCAAAACAGCATGAAGGGATAGCCCCCGATCCGGGACCGGATCTAGTGGGGGGCAGACTCTCTCTCTTTGCTCAGGCTTGGGCAAGAGATGTTCAGGATCCTTGGGCGCTAGAAATAGTTTCTCAAGGTTATCTCCTGGAATTCAAGGAACTAGCCCCAAGGGGAAGGTTCCACAGGTCTCACTTATCCTCAAACCAAATAAAGAGACAGGCATTCTTACATTGTGTAGAAGACCTGTTAAAGATGGGAGTGATACATCCAGTTCCAATAAGAGAACAAGGAATGGGATTTTATTCCAATCTGTTCGTAGTTCCCAAAAAAGAGGGAACATTCAGACCAATTTTGGATCTGAAGATCCTAAACAAATTTCTCAGGGTACCATCGTTCAAAATGGAAACTATTCGAACGATCCTACCCACCATCCAGGAAAGTCAATTTATGACTACCGTGGATTTAAAGGATGCGTACCTACATATTCCTATCCACAAGGAACATCATCAGTTCCTAAGGTTCGCTTTTCTGGACAAGCATTACCAGTTTGTGGCACTTCCATTCGGATTAGCCACTGCTCCAAGGATTTTCACAAAGGTACTAGGGTCCCTTCTAGCGGTTCTAAGACCAAGGGGCATTGCAGTAGTACCTTACTTGGACGACATCCTAATTCAAGCGTCGTCCCTGTCAAAAGCAAAGGCTCATACGGACATCGTCCTAGCCTTTCTCAGATCTCACGGATGGAAGGTGAACAAAGAAAAAAGTTCTCTGTCCCCGTCAACAAGAGTTCCCTTCTTGGGAACAATAATAGATTCCTTAGAAATGAGGATTTTTCTGACAGAGGTCAGAAAATCAAAACTTCTAAGCTCTTGTCAAGTACTTCATTCTGTTCCTTGTCCTTCCATAGTGCAGTGCATGGAAGTAATAGGATTGATGGTTGCAACAATGGACATAGTTCCTTTTGCACGAATTCATCTAAGACCATTACAACTGTGCATGCTCAGACAGTGGAATGGGGATTATACGGACTTGTCTCAGATGATTCAAGTAGATCAAAAGACCAGAGATTCACTCCGTTGGTGGCTGACCCTGGACAATCTGTCACAGGGAATGAGCTTCCGCAGACCAGAGTGGGTCATTGTCACGACCGACGCCAGTCTATTGGGCTGGGGCGCGGTCTGGGAATCCCTGAAAGCTCAGGGTCTATGGTCTTGGGAAGAGTCTCTTCTCCCGATAAACATTCTGGAACTGAGAGCGATATTCAATGCTCTCAGAGTTTGGCCTCAACTAGCAAAGGCCAAATTCATAAGGTTTCAATCAGACAACATGACGACCGTTGCATATATCAATCATCAGGGGGGAACAAGGAGTTCCCTGGCGATGAAAGAAGTGACCAAGATAATGCAATGGGTGGAGGATCACTCCTGCCACTTGTCTGCGATCCACATCCCAGGAGTGGAAAATTGGGAAGCGGATTTTCTGAGTCGTCAGACATTCCATCCGGGGGAGTGGGAACTCCATCCGGAAATCTTTGCCCAAATAACTCAATTATGGGGCATTCCAGACATGGATCTGATGGCGTCTCGTCAGAACTTCAAGGTTCCTTGCTACGGGTCCAGATCCAGGGATCCCAAGGCGACTCTAGTAGATGCACTAGTAGCACCTTGGACCTTCAACCTAGCTTATGTATTCCCACCGTTTCCTCTCATTCCCAGGCTGGTAGCCAGGATCAATCAGGAGAGGGCCTCGGTGATCTTGATAGCTCCTGCGTGGCCACGCAGGACTTGGTATGCAGACCTGGTGAATATGTCATCGGCTCCACCATGGAAGCTACCTTTGAGACAGGACCTTCTTGTTCAGGGTCCATTCGAACATCCGAATCTGGTTTCCCTCCAACTGACAGGTTGGAGATTGAACGCTTGATTTTATCAAAGCGTGGGTTTTCAGATTCTGTAATAGATACTCTGATTCAGGCTAGAAAGCCTGTAACTAGAAAAATTTACCATAAAATATGGAAAAAATATATCTGTTGGTGTGAATCTAAAGGATTCCCATGGAACAAGATAAAAATTCCTAAGATTCTATCCTTTCTACAAGAAGGTTTGGAGAAAGGATTATCTGCAAGTTCTCTAAAGGGACAGATCTCTGCTTTATCTGTTTTACTTCACAAAAGACTGGCAGCCGTGCCAGATGTTCAAGCATTTGTTCAGGCTCTGGTTAGAATCAAGCCTGTTTACAGACCTTTGACTCCTCCCTGGAGTCTAAATCTAGTTCTTTCAGTTCTTCAAGGGGTTCCGTTTGAACCTTTACATTCCATAGATATTAAGTTACTATCTTGGAAAGTTTTGTTTTTAGTTGCAATTTCTTCTGGTAGAAGAGTTTCAGAATTGTCTGCTTTGCAGTGTAATTCACCCTATCTGGTGTTCCATGCAGATAAGGTGGTTTTGCGTACTAAGCCTGGTTTTCTTCCGAAAGTTATTTCTAACAAAAATATTAACCAGGAGATAGTTGTACCTTCTTTGTGTCCGAATCCAGTTTCAAAGAAGGAACGTTTGTTACACAATTTGGACGTGGTCCGTGCTCTAAAATTCTATTTAGAGCTACTAAAGATTTCAGACAAACATCTTCCTTGTTTGTTGTTTATTCTGGTAAAAGGAGAGGTCAAAAAGCGACTTCTACCTCTCTTTCCTTTTGGCTTAAAAGCATTATCCGATTGGCTTATGAGACTGCCGGACGGCAGCCTCCTGAAAGAATCACAGCTCACTCCACTAGGGCTGTGGCTTCCACATGGGCCTTCAAGAACGAGGCTTCTGTTGATCAGATATGTAAGGCAGCGACTTGGTCTTCACTGCACACTTTTGCCAAATTTTACAAATTTGATACTTTTGCTTCTTCGGAGGCTATTTTTGGGAGAAAGGTTTTGCAAGCCGTGGTGCCTTCCATTTAGGTGACCTGATTTGCTCCCTCCCTTCATCCGTGTCCTAAAGCTTTGGTATTGGTTCCCACAAGTAAGGATGACGCCGTGGACCGGACACACCAATGTTGGAGAAAACAGAATTTATGCTTACCTGATAAATTACTTTCTCCAACGGTGTGTCCGGTCCACGGCCCGCCTTGGTTTTTTAATCAGGTCTGATGAATTATTTTCTCTAACTACAGTCACCACGGTACCATATGGTTTCTCCTATATATATTTCCTCCTGTCCGTCGGTCGAATGACTGGGGTGGGCGGAGCCTAGGAGGGACTATATGGCCAGCTTTGCTGGGACTCTTTGCCATTTCCTGTTGGGGAAGAGAATATCCCACAAGTAAGGATGACGCCGTGGACCGGACACACCGTTGGAGAAAGTAATTTATCAGGTAAGCATAAATTCTGTTTTTACAAATTCGATACTTTTGCTTCTTCGGAGGCTATTTTTGGGAGAAAGGTTTTGCAAGCAGTGGTGCCTTCCGTTTAGGTTACCTGACTTGTTCCCTCCCTTCATCCGTGTCCTAAAGCTTTGGTATTGGTATCCCACAAGTAAGGATGAATCCGTGGACTGGATACACCTTGTAAGAGAAAACAGAATTTATGCTTACCTGATAAATTACTTTCCCCCCACCCCTTTTTTTTTTTTTTTTTTCCCTTCTTTCCCAAGCACTTCCCTAGATACAGTGATAAACAACTTATTCAAGAAGTACCCCCTTGGTCAATGCTAGGACTAAGGATACATTTATTTTATTCGGGAAGGAATGACTGTGCGGTTCAAATGTTTCTTTCTTGTAAAGGATCTTCCCTTCCTTGTTCTTCCTTTTATATACGAGATGCAAACCAACTATGTATCTGAACTTTGTATTGTTGATATAAGAAAATAAAAAAAAATAAAAAATTACTTTCTCTTAAGGTGTATCCAGTCCACGGCCCGCCCTGGCAATTAAGTCAGGTTAAAAATGTTTTCGTTTAAACTACAGTCACCACTGCACCCTATGGTTTCTCCTTTTTCTCCTAACAGTCGGTCAAATGACTGGGGGGCGGAGCCTGAGGGGGAGCTATATGGATAGCTCTGCTGTGTGCTCTCTTTGCCACTTCCTGTAGGGAATGAGAATATCCCACAAGTTAGGATGAATCCGTGGACTGGATACACCGTAAGAGAAAGTAATTTATCAGGTAAGCATAAATTCTGTTTTTTTTACCTGCAGCTGGGAGCAGGTGAAGTATAACTTTTTACACAGAACTTACTCTGCTGAGCTGAGGAGATTGTGAGTAAAATATCTTCCTTTTCTACATAGAGATGCTCAGGTGATATTTTCTGTCTGCTTTTTACAGTTATACTGCATTAGTTTATGTCCCTTATACACCGTACAATTTTATTCACCACTATTGAATATTCAGATAAGGGATTCACATAAAATAATAATGATCAACAAGGGCATATGATCTAGTAGCGGGCTACAAGCATATAAATATACACATAGGTAGAGCTTGAAAGCATATGTAACGATTATGTAAGAATCTTAAGTTAGCGGTTACAGATATATCTCCTCTATCTAAGAATATTAATAACGTTCAACAGCAGATATAATGAACTCTCTTAATTGCACTAAGCATATTTACAAACAAATCTACTTGTTTTCTATTGATAACCAAACAAATTAACCCTGCTCCTTAAATCCACAAGTAATCGTTTGCCACTCAGGTGAAATGAAAACAGACATTATATACTCCACACATGCATTGTCACAAACTACGCTTGAGCTGAATACAAAAAGTGGATAAGACTTATGACACTTTATTGGATATTATAGAGAGATAACAATATAGATCAGTATATAAAGATCGAGTCAAATATCAGCTCTCTATATAATTAAAAGACGAATTCATGTTACAAACACCCTCTATATAACAGATCAGCGTTATAACAAACTGATATCTAGGACACCTCTCCTACATCCGTTAGGAAGGTGATAGTGACCACCATTCCTATATACAACCAAGTAATTATTTAAGTAATAATTGTTTTATTATAGTACTATAGTGCACTTAGTACTTAGATTTTGAATTATACCCCTACTATTTAGACAGTAGCACAACTCATTTATACTTACTGCCACGTACTCAACCCAGATCACTTATAACCTAATTTGGTGACACTTACCTACAATCAGGCCATATTATATAACTGATATAGTCACCTTCATGGTCTATCTGTACCTTGAGCACAACAGAGTGTGAATTTTAACCTATTTTGTTAGTTTTGTTTTTTATTTGCATTAAATTAAATGTTATGTTTTAATTATATTTGGAACCAACCGCCTTAAGTCTGGGCAAAGAGTGCTTATGTGCATTCTTTCAGTGGATAATTCTTTATCCACTATCTTTTTGGATAAATAAATAAAAAAAAGGCTAGGCTCACCATTGATAAATTTGCCTGCAGTGCAGGTGGGGAAGGTCTTGTGAATGATTATATGGCTTGAAACCTCGGTCACCAGGGAAAGGGGATTCTTTAGCAGTTATGATGGTCTTTCTGTATTAAGATGGTGGTTCGAGCCTTAGCACTATACGCAGTCCTGGTCAGTATCATTAAAGAACCTCCTAATACTTCACACACTAAACCGGTGATCTTGGCTAGGCAATTGTGTTACCGGAGCAAACATCAAAGGTTGAGGCTGGTTCAAGCAACCTACTTGCCATGCTTGCAGTCCTATTGGAACTGTAGGATCAGGCTTGAAGAATTAATTTAAGAGTTCTCTTTCTCATTAATCAAGAGTCTCTTTTCTAGGAGTCATTATAGACTCACTGACTAGTTAGATTTTTCGAATCAGGGATCAAAGTTACAGTCAGTTTGCCCTTAACTACACTATATTTCCAATCCATCTTTAGCTCAATGTATGGAAGGTCTGATGACTACAGCATCAGATGTTCTTCCTTTTGTACGGTTCCATTTGAGACCTCTTCAACTTTGAATGCTTTGACTAAGTTGCAAATAATTCACCCAACTATCTGCATAAAATCCTATGGGGATTTTTAAGTGAGGCAATCTCTGTCCTAGTGGATAGTTCTCCAAACTATTTTTCTGGTGTTATTCGCCCAACTTGGAAAATAATGTTCAGTCTGGTGGTGCGGTAGAGCACATGAAGTTTGGTTTCCTCAGGTAAGATGTTACCAATAATTATCTCAGCACAATCTTTAGGTCTCTTCAGAGCTGTCCTCTTCTGAAAGGAGAAACCAAAAAATTAATTGGTAATGAAGTTTGGACCATTTGACTTGGCAGCTACTCTGATAAATTAATTTAATTAAAGGACTCTGCAGATTTTAGCTGAGTTGTTTCCTGTAAGACATTTAGTACTGATGTTTCTTTACTATGCAGCAGAGGTATCCAGATTTTTCACATGACATCCAAAGAGCAAAAACATAAATTTGAAGTATTTTTATCTCTTATTTCCTATTTATATATATAATTTTTAGTTATATATCAACAAACTTCAAATAAAAACTGTTTTAGATATGGGCCAAGTTGTTTTGGCTTGCACAATATTTGCTTGGCTACATAACACAGTGATATAAGTGTTATGGTACAGATCCAGACAGACATTCCTACAGAGTTTCCTAAGAATTCCCTTTAGCCATTATTTATGAATATTCTAATTGTGTATTTTACTCACTTTCAATGAATCTTTACTTAATGATGGTGATGTTGCTAAATGTATAAATTAATTTAAAGAAATAATTTGCTTGTTTATTGGCACTATAGGGAGACTCATTGGATACAGATTATTCGTCAGAATCATCAGAGGAGGCTGACTACCAGAAACATACAGAATTTTTGGCAACATCACATAAGTGAGTAGATGAATAAGTCAGGTACAGTTACCATAATTATGGTGATTTTATATGATACATGCTTTAATTCAGTGCTTTACCTGTTCTGGTTCCTATAAAATATGACTTGGCATCTAGTAAATTGCTCTTGTCTTTACAGGTGGGACTGTGTAAGGGGGAAGGTTTAAGTTGCCAGAAAAAGGCAGATAGCATGCCATAAGGCATTCTCCTCATACAAGCCACAATAACTTCAAATCCAACTAATAAAATATACTGACAAACGTTTAGCACTATAAAGTGTGGTATACATGGTCTGGGTCAAGTTGCAGATTCCCATGTAATAAGATACAGCAGGCCTCAGTGTAGGAGAATTACAACACAAAAAATTGAATTTTAAAAAAACACCAAACTTAAAGAATGGGGAAACTTAATTAAAGAATAGACCGGGACTGCATCTAGCACACTTTATAGTGAGCAACATTTATGGGTAGATCTGTTTCATTTGTTGGATTTAAAGTTATTCCCTTATATAGTATGTGTGTGTATGTAGAATTTCCAGACTAGCCGGAAAAGCCCAAAATCTACGAGCGCACCAGATATGGTACAGTTTTAATCTCACAATGTGGGATATGTACCGTCCAGGTCCTATATTAAATAATAAATGATTTTAAATAATCTAAAACCTATGCTTCAAACACAAGAGTGCTTTTATATTTATATGTGGACAGACACAGAGGACCAACTACTAGCCTGGTTCGAGAAACTCAACAAGGTACATCCGACAGTCAAGTTCAAGCTTACATATGACAAACAAGCAATAGACTTCCTTGCCATAAGACTTTTCAAGCATGGTGATAAGTTAAACACTACCCTCTTCAGTAAACCAACGGACAAGAATTCCGTCCTTCATGCAACCAGTTGCCATCCACCCAGCCTTAAGAAGGCACTCCCACTATCCTAATTCAAGAGGGTAGCTAGGAATAATACCACTGAGGAGCTGAAAGAAGCACAACTGGTTGACATGATGACTAAATTCAGACAGAGGGGATACAACCACAACAATCTCTTAAACAGTATAATGGCAGTATTGGATACAGCGCAAAAAGACCTGCTAGCTGGTACTATTGCTACCACACCTGAGGATAGACTCACGTTTACCACCACCTATATAAAGAAGGGATTGCTGATACCCTTAAGCAAAACTGGGGACTCTTATCATCTGATAAAGACTTACCTTTCAAATGCATGCCCCCACTCAGAATTGGGTACCGCAGAGCTACCTCATTGAGGGATCAGCTAATAAAAACTGACCCCAGGAACTGTTACAGCAATGACACCTGGCTTAAAACTAAGAAAGGTTGTTTTAGGTGCCTGGGTTGCACCACCTGTGGAGGTCTCTCTACAGGTAGCTTCTTCACCCATCCGTATTCCACCAGAAAGTTTAAAATCAGACACAGGGTCACCTGTACCACAAAATTCATTGTATACCTCCTGCATTGTGTGTGCGTGATGTTTTATGTAGGAAAAACGGTGGATGACTTAAGGACCAGAATGGCCAACCACCGGTCCGCGATTCGTGCAGCATTGGATAAAGGTACATCCGATCAGCCGGTGGCACGGCATTTCGTGGAAGCAGGACATAAGGTAACCGACCTTAAATACATCATTATCGACCACATCCCCCCACTAAGTAGGGGGGGCGACAGGGCTAAAATTCTCTTACAAAGAGAGTCAAGATGGATTTTCAGTCTTGGGACAATGACCCCCTGGGGACTCAATGTCCACCTTGACTGGCACTGCTGTTTATAGGGACAAGATTCTATAATGAACCACCTCTCTATTTTCAAGACTGTTTCTGCCTTTGGTTCTATCGGACATTATGTAATCAAGTAAGGTACACCATATAAGGGACTGCCTCTAACTATGTGTTTACGTTCTCTTGGGTATTTTCTTAAGTTATGTTTTTTGAAGTGTACTATGTCCTTTGAAGTGTTCTTTGTTTAAGTTGTCCTATTTCTCTTGTAAGGTGTATCCAGTCCACGGATCATCCATTACTTGTGGGATATTCTCATTCCCAACAGGAAGTTGCAAGAGGACACCCACAGCAGAGCTGTTATATAGCTCCTCCCCCAACTGCCATATCCAGTCATTCTCTTGCAACTCTCAACACGCATGGAGGTAGTAAGAGAGAGTGGTGAAATATAGTTAGTTTTTTATCTTCAATCAAAAGTTTGTTATTTTAAATGGTATCGGAGTTGTACTATTTTATCCCAGGCAGTAAATAGAAGAAGAATCTGCCTGAGTTTTCTATGATCTTAGCAGGTTGTAACTAAGATCCATTGCTGTTCTCACATATGTCTGAGGAGAGAGGTAACTTCAGCGGGAGAATGGCATGCAGGTTACTCTGCTATGAGGTATGTGCAGTTACAATTTTTTCTAGAAATGGAAAATGCTAGAAAATGCTGCTGATACTAGATTAATGTAAGTTAAGCCTGAATACAGTGATTTAATAGCGACTGGTATCATGCTTACTCTCAGGGGTAATACCCGTATAAAATTGCAATATAAAACGTTTGCTGGCATGTTTAATCGTTTTTATATATGCTTTGGTGATAAAACTTTATTGGGGCCTAGTTTTTTCCACATAGCTGGCTTAAATTTTGCCTAGAAACAGTTTCCTGAGGCTTTCCACTGTTGTAGTATAAAAGTTACAGTTGTTGCAGTTAAAATTACAAACTGTGACATCCAGCTTCCCTCAGGGGTCCCCTGTATGCTATAGGACATCTCTAAAGGGCTCAATGGCTTTCCAAAGTCGTTTATTGGGGAAGGTAGGGCGACAGCAGGCTGTGGCAGTTTGTTGTGTCTGTTAAAAAACGTTTATCGTTTTTTTGATCCGTTTTTTTAATTAAGGGGTTAATCATCCATTTGCAAGTGGGTGCAATGCTCTGTTAACTTATTACATACACTGTAAAAATTTCGTTTGATTTACTGCCTTTTTTCACTGTTTTTCAAATTTTGACAAAATTTGTTTCTCTTAAAGGCACAGTACCGTTTTTTATATTTGCTTATTAACTTGATTTAAAGTGTTTTCCAAGCTTGCTAGTCTCATTGCTAGTCTGTACAAACATGTCTGACATAGAGGAAACTCCTTGTTCATTATGTTTAAAAGCCATGGTGGAACCCCCTCTTAGAATGTGTACCAAATGTACTGATTTCACTTTAAGCAATAAAGATCATATTCTGTCTTTAAAAAAATTTATCACCAGAAGAATCTGACGAGGGGGAAGTTATGCCGACTTACTCTCCCCACGTGTCAGATCCTTTGACTCCCGCTCAAGGGACTCACGCTCAAATGGCGCCTAGTACATCTAGGGCGCCCATAGTGATTACTTTACAAGACATGGCGGCAGTCATGGATAATACACTGTCAGCGGTATTAGCCAGGCTACCTGAATTTAGAGGTAAGCGAGATAGCTCTGGGGTTAGATGAAATGCAGAGCATACTGACGCTTTAAGAACCATGTCTGATACTGCCTCACAATATGCAGAAGCTGAGGAAGGAGAGCTTCAGTCTGTGGGTGATGTTTCTGACTCAGGAAAGATGATGCAACCTGATTCTGATATTTCTACATTTAAATTTAAGCTTGAACACCTCTGCGTGTTTCTCAGGGAGGTTTTAGCTGCTCTGAATGACTGTGATACAATTGCAGTGCCAGAGAAATTGTGTAGACTGGATAAATACTATGCAGTGCCGGTGTGTACTGATGTTTTTCCAATACCTAAAAGGTTTACAGAAATTATTAATAAGGAATGGGATAGACCAGGTGTGACGTTCTCTTCCCCTCCTATTTTTAGAAAAATGTTTCCAATAGACGCCACCACACGGGACTTATGACAGACAGTTCCTAAGGTGGAGGGAGCAGTTTCTACTTTAGCAAAGCGTACTACTATCCCTGTTGAGGACAGTTGTGTTTTTTTTTAGATCCAATGGATAAAAAAGTAGAAGGTTACCTTAAGAAAATGTTTATTCAATAAGGTTTTATCCTACAGCCCCTTGCATGCATTGCTCCTGTCACTGCTGCTGCGGTGTTCTGGTTTGAGTCTCTGGAAGAGGCTTTACAGGTAGCGACTCCATTGGATGACATACTTGGCAAGCTTAGAGCACTTAAGCTAGCCAATTCCTTTGTTTTCTGATGCCATTGTTCATTTGACTAAACTAACGGCTAAGAATTCTGGTTTTGCTATACAGGCGCGCAGGGCGCTATGGCTTAAATCATGGTCAGCTGACGTAACTTCAAAATCTAAGCTGCTTAACATTCCCTTCAAGGGGCAGACCCTATTCGGGCCTGGTTTGAAGGAGATTATTGCTGATATCACTGGAGGAAAAGGTCATGCCCTTCCTCAGGACAGGTCCAAATCAAGGGCCAAACAGTCTAATTTTCGTGCCTTTCGAAACTTCAAGGCAAGTGCGGCATCAACTTCCTCTAATGCAAACAAGAGGGAACTTTTGCTCAGTCCAAGACGGTCTGGAGACCAAACCAGACCTGGGACAAAGGTAAGCAGGCCAAAAAGCCTGCTGCTGCCTCTAAGACAGCATGAAGGAACAGCCCCCTATCCGGTAACGGATCTAGTAGGGAGCAGACTTTTGCTCTTCGCCCAGGCGTGGGCAAGAGATGTCCAGGATCTCTGGGTGTTGGAAATTATATCCCAGGGATATCTTCTGGACTTCAAAGCTTCCCCCCCCCAAAAGGGAGATTTCACCTTTCACAATTATCTGCAAACCAGATAAAGAGAGAGCCATTCTTACACTGTGTACGGGACCTCCTAGTTATGGGAGTGATCCATCCAGTTCCAAAGGAGGAACAGGGACAGGGTTTTTACTCAAATCTGTTTGTGGTTCCCAAAAAAGAGGGAACCTTCAGAGCAATTTTGGATCTAAAGATCTTAAACAAATTCCTCAGAGTTCCATCATTTAAGATGGAAACTATTCGTACCATCCAACCTATGATCCAGGAGGGTCAATATATGACTACAGTGGATTTAAAGGATGCTTATCTTCACATTCCGATAACAAAGATCATCATCGGTTTATCAGGTTTGCCTTTCTAGACAGGCATTACCAGTTTGTAGCTCTTCCCTTTGGATTAGCTACAGCCCCAAGAATCTTTACGAAGGTTCTAGGGTCGCTTCTGGTGGTCCTAAGGCCGGGGGGCATAGCAGTGGCCCCTTATTTAGACGACATCCTGATACAGGCGTTAAACTTCCAAATTGCGAAGTCTCATACGGATGTAGTACTGGCATTTCTGAGATCGCATGGGTGGAAAGTGAACGAGGAAAAGAGTTCTCTATCCCCACTCACAAGAGTTTCCTTCCTAGGAACTCTGATAGATTCTGTAGAAATGAAAATTTACCTTCTAAATTCCTGCCGTGTTCTTCATTCCATTCCGCGCCCTTCGGTGGCTCACTGCATGGAAGTAATCGGCTTAATGGTAGCGGCAATGGACATAGTGCCGTTTACACGCCTACATCTCAGACCGCTGCAACTATGCACGCTCAGTCAGTGGAACAGGGAATACACAGATTTGTCCCCTGTACTAAATCTGGATCAAGAGACCAGGGATTCTCTTCTCTGGTGGCTATCTCGGGTCCATCTGTCCAAAGGTATGACCTTTCGCAGGCCAGATTGGACAATTGTAACGACAGATGCCAGCCTTCTAGGTTGGGGTGCAGTCTGGAACTCCCTGAAGGCTCAGGGATCGTGGACTCAGGAGGAGACACTCCTTCCAATAAATATTCTGGAAGAGCGATATTCAATGCTCTTCAGGCTTGGCCTCAGTTAGCAACTCTGAGGTACATCAGATTTCGGTCGGACAACATCACGACTGTGGCTTACATCAACCATCAAGGGGGAACAAGAAGTTCCCTAGCGATGTTAGAAGTCTCAAAGATAATTCGCTGGGCAGAGATTCACTCTTGCCACCTATCAGCTATCCATATCCCAGGTGTAGAGAACTGGGAGGCGGATTTTTTAAGTCGTCAGACTTTTCATCCGGGAGAGTGGGAACTCTATCCGGAGGTGTTTGCACAATTGATTCATTGTTGGGGCAAACCAGAACTGGATCTCATGGCTTCCTTGTTACGGATCCAGGTCCAGGGATCCCAAGGCGACGCTAATAGATGCTCTAGCAGCGCCCTGGTCTTTCAACCTGGCTTATGTGTTTCCACCGTTTCCTCTGCTCCCTCAACTGATTGCCAAGGTCAAGCAGGAGAGAGCATCAGTGATTTTGATAGCGCCTGCGTGGCCACGCAGGACCTGGTATGCAGATCTGGTGGACTTGTCATCCTTTCCACCATGGACTCTGCCTCGGAGACAGGACCTTCTACTTTAGGGTCCTTTCAACCATCCAAATCTAATTTCTCTGAGACTGACTGCCTGGAGATTGAACGCTTGATTTTATCAAAGCGTGGCTTCTCCGAGTCAGTCATTGATACCTTAATACAGGCACGAAAGCCTGTCACCAGGAAAATTTACCATAAAATATGGCGTACATATCTTTATTGGTGTGAATCCAAGGGTTAGGATTCCCAGGATATTATCTTTTCTCCAAGATGGTTTGGAAAAAGGATTGTCAGCTAGTTCCTTAAAAGGACAGATTTCTGCTCTGTCTATTCTTTTGCACAAGCGTCTGGCAGATGTTCCAGACGTTCAGGCATTTTGTCAGGCTTTGGTTAGAATCAAGCCTGTGTTTAAACCTGTTGCTCCCCCATGGAGCTTAAATTTGGTTCTTAAGGTTCTTCAAGGAGTTCCGTTTGAACCTCTTCATTCCATAGATATCAAACTTTTATCTTGGAAAGTTCTGTTTTTGGTAGCTATTTCCTCGGCTCGTAGAGTCTCTGAGTTATCTGGTTTACAATGTGATTCTCCTTATCTGATCTTCCATACGGATAAGGTAGTCCTGCGTACCAAACCTGGGTTTTTACCTAAGGTGGTATCTAACAAGAATATCAATCAAGAGATTGTTGTTCCATCCTTGTTTCCTAATCCTTCTTCAAAGAAGGAACGTCTATTACACAATCTGGACGTGGTTCGTGCTTTAAAGTTTTACTTACAAGCTACTAAAGATTTTTGTCAAACATCTGCTTTGTTTGTTGTCTACTCTGGACAGAGGAGAGGTCAAAAGGCTTCGGCATCCTCTTTCTTTTTGGCTAACAAGCATAATCCGCTTAGCCTATGAGACTGCTGGCCAGCAGCCTCCTGAAAGGATTACGGCTCATTCTACTAGAGCTGTGGCTTCCACTTGGGCCTTTAAAAATGAGGCTTCTGTTGAACAGAATTGCAAGGCGGCGACTTGGTCTTCGCTTCATACTTTTTAAAAATTCTACAAATTTGATACTTTTGCTTCTTCGGAGGCTATTTTTGGGAGAAAGGTTTTACAGGCAGTGGTACCTTCCGTTTAAGTACCTGCCTTGTCCCTCTCTTAATCCGTGTACTTTAGCTTTGGTATTGGTATCCCACAAGTAATGGATGATCCGTGGACTGGATACACCTTACAAGAGAAAACACAATTTATGCTTACCTGATAAATTTATTTCTCTTGTGGTGTATCCAGTCCACGGCCCGCCCTCTCATTTTAAGGCAGGTAATTTTTTCATTTAAACTACAGTCACCACTGCACCCTATGGTTTCTCCTTTCTCTGCGTGTTTTCGGTCGAATCCTGATCCTCTTGCAACTTCCTGTTGGGAATGAGAATATCCCACAAGTAATGGATGATCCGTGGACTGGATACACCACAAGAGAAATAAATTTATCAGGTAAGCATAAATTGTGTTTTTTTACTTTGCTAAGTTGTCTGATACCTTAACTTGGGTATCTGCATTGGTTATGTGCCGTGGCATGGAGTGTGTGATAACGACTATCACTGCAGGTTCAACCAGGCTTGTGTGTTTTGCCTCTATGCCTCGCTACTTCTACCTGCATGAAATGTCAGGGGGGACTTAAGAAGACCGCTATCGGTAGTTCTATAACTGGGCTCCGCAAATTGTCCAGTAGTTCATTACCTGTACTTTAAGATATGATATGGTTGAGGCTGTATATGGCTATGTGTATTTATGCTGTGAGATTACGGTCACCCTGGTGATTAACGCTATCTGCATGATAATATACTACTGCTTGTTTGGTTGTTAACATTTTTGTTTAAACCCATGTTTGTATTTATATATTGCTCCTAACAATCTGTTTTGCCTATGTTTTTAACTTTCACTATGTTTAACTTTCACTTGGCTTACACTACTGAGTGTCTGTCTGGTTGCTATGCCAACGGGGCTTGACCTTGTGTCATGTGACATGGTTTTACTTCCAGGTGCCAGGGTGTTTACCACACTGATTGTTTGCTGTGCAGGGGTATTTAAGAGGGGGTGAGTATACTGTTTCACACTGTGCTGTTTTTTGAGAAAGGGGTAACACCCGAAACGTCAAAATAAATACTTTATCTTTTTGCAAGACCCTGTGAGTGACTTCCTCTTTGCTGCTCTATCTATATCTTGAAGTGCACCCGGGGCAAGGAGAGCTTAACGGAGCTATTTGAAGCTGGAGTGCTACTACACCTTCTACACACACACACACACACACACACACACACACACACACACACACACACACACACACACACACACATATATATATATATATATATATATATATATATATATATATATATATATATATGCATACAGAAGAGAGAAGCGCTCTAACAGGAACGAACAACAGCTCATCAGCTAGTTCTCTGGCGATTTACCACCTGGAGCAGCCTCTTTTAGACCAGTGTGCCTTTCACATTGGAAAACTATCCTGAAGCATATCAGTCTGATCCCGCCAGTTAAGGTCAGTCCAGCCCCGAAATACCAGGCAATTCTCCTTTGAACAAGGAACATGACAACCCCAGACGATCGTTTTGGCCTATTGGGCCTCATCGGTGAGGTGCAGCCACATTCCTCTAAGCAAGCACTGGCCAAGGAGTCCATATCTGGTTGCCCCTAACACCCATAGGGAGACTTCCCCAGGGTCATAATTAATTTGCATACAGAAGAGAGAAGCGCTCTAACAGGAGCTGCACCTCACAACCCCAGACAACCCCATATATATAATAATCTTGTTACACATATAGATGCAACCTGCAGCTGTTCTAAAAGCAAAAAGATACTCCTTAAATACCTCTTTTAACAATTATAAAACAGAAAAGGACATAGAAAGTGCTGGTCGCTTTTACATGTGTTAATACAATGGAAACAATATGAAAATATAGAAACTAAAATAAAGCAAAGTCCCACATACATTATGCAGTTATATAAGAATAGCTTGATATGAGATTATATATGCATGTATGTATTTATAGTCTTATATGCGTATCCTCTTCATTAATCCCCTTTTGGGTGTCCACTTACTTTGTTACCCCAATCAATATGAGGTAAGTTTAACATATCACGGAGTCCTCCTTGCAGTAACTCTTATCAGGGCCTCGTTTGTAGTGAAACTTCTTGTCTCCCGGCGTCTCAGCTGTAGAAACTTTCAATCTTAGGGCTGATCACTGAATGTGATCCCCACTGTGTAGACAGATCAGACTTTTATCCCATGAGCTCATGGGATAAAAGTCTGATCTCTGGCTGCACGGTGGGGATCACATTCAGGGATCAGCCCTAAGATTGAAAGTAGATACGTTAAACTTACCTCATATTGATTGGGGTAATATAAAGTAAGTGGACACCCAAAAGGGGATTAATGAAGAGGATACGCTTATAAGACTGTAAATACATACATGCATATATAATCCCATATCAAGCTATTCTTATATAACTGCATAACTTATGTGGAACTTTGCATTATTTTAGTTTCTATATTATTTTCATATTGTTTCCATTGTATTAACACATGTAAAAGTGACCAGCACTTTCTATGCCCTTTCTGTGCCCATGGTCTCTGTAAGGAGTATGTGTCCTTTCACGCCTTGTGAGCTGTCTTCCTGCTAGACAGCTAGACTGCAGGTAAGTGCTTTTTGTCTTCTAGGTGTTGGAGACTTGCACTTAAAGTGAATGTCAATCCTAGCGTTGTACAAATGCTAGGATTGACTATTGAAACAAATAAAGTCGACTTTCATTCATGAAGTATAAGATACTTCATGTAGAAAGCTCCTTTATTTGTTTCAACCGATTGCCGTTCTTAGCTGCTCCAGCAACCAACGGCTAAATTTTTCACCTCTTAGCCAATAGCCGTGCAGTAAATCTGGCTCCCATAGGCGCCAAGCCGGATTTACCGCACGGCTGTTGACTTAGAGGTGAAAACGTCACTTGTTAGCAAAAAAAATTGTTAGCCGTGGGCTGCTGGAGCAGCTAAGAACAGCTATCGGTTGAAACAAATAAAGGAGCTTTCTACATGAAGTATCTTATACTTAATGAATTAAAGTCCCCTTTATTTGTTTCAATAGTCAATCCTAGCGTTTGTACAACGCTAGGATTGACTTTCTCAGTACAGGTTAATATGTATGTGATGTAAAGAGACTTTTGTGTGTGTGTGTGTGTGTGTGTGTGTGTGTGTGTGTGTATATATATATATATATATATATATATATATATATATATATATATATATATATATATATATATATATATACACACACATACTTTTGTAGTGTATTTATTCGGGCACATTTATCTTTTTAAAGAAAAAAAGACTTTTACTTTCACTTCAGTTGGACTCGGCAGTTAGAACGCACGCTTTTAAGTTAGATGCGCAGTTCCTGCTGAAGCCTATCATGTGACTCTCTTCTCTTCTGATCCAGGGTGGCGTTGCGGCTTCTGTGTATTGCAGATAACGGCTTTTTGAAGAAGTCGTTTGTGAGTCATGCAAACAATTGTGGAGTACGGTAGGGCACCTCAGTATTGCTGAGGTGTAGAGGTCCTGCAATATTTATTTCTGTGTGGGGAAATTTACATTTTTTAATTTTTCTTCTCTTTCTTGTAATAGATGCTTATTATGCTTAGATAATCAAATTGTTTTGCCTAAGCAATGTTATACTACATGTTTAGCTAGAACATTAGAGTGTAAAGATAAATTCTTGCCCTCTGTGCCTAATGTCTCTCAGCAAGATGCTGTTCAGGCAATGCCACAGTTTTCTCCTCAGTCGTCCCAAGCCTCAATGGCGTCACATACAGTACCCTGCAGTTCCTCTCAGCCTCCTGGAGGAGTTTATTTGCCTGCTGATTTTGCTGCACAGGTATCTTCTGCGGTATCTGCAGCATTATCTGCTTTTCCTATGTTGGGGAAACTCAAAAGGAAAATTAAAAATGTTTCAGATAGTAAGGTATCTTTCCCATCTGCTGCTACGCAGGTTGCCTTCCCTCATAAGTCTGATGAGGAGGATACGTCGGTAGTATCTGAGGGTGAAATCTCAGATTCGGACAGTATAATTCCTTCATCTGATAATGAAGAAGTAAACTTCAAATTTAAGCTTGAACACCTTCGTGTACTGTTAAAGGAGGTATTGGCTACTTTGGATGACTCTGATACTTCTTTTGTCAACCCTAAGAAGTCTAGCAAACTTAATAAATACTATGATGTTCCATCCTCTGTGGAAGTGATTCCTGTTCCAGACCGTGTGACAGAGATTATTTCACAGGAATGGGAGAAGCCAGGGATACCTTTCTCCCCGTCTTTAAAAATAACTTTCCTGTTGCTGACTCCATTAAAGATTTATGGCGCATGGTGCCTAACATAGAAGGGGCTATTTCTACTCTGGCTAGGAGAACTACGATACCTATAGAGGATAGCTGCTCCTTTAAGGATCCCAAGGACAAAAAGTTGGAGGCTTATTTGAAAAGGATCTATGTTCATCAAGGTCTTCAATGGCAACCTGCAGTTTGTATTGCCACAGTAGCAAGTGTGGCATCTTATTGGTGCGACGCCTTGTCTGAATCAATTTTAGTAGAGACTCTGTTGGAGGAGATCCAAGATAGGATTAAGGCTCTCAAACT
Organism: Bombina bombina; assembly: GCF_027579735.1. Classification (NCBI taxonomy): domain Eukaryota; kingdom Metazoa; phylum Chordata; class Amphibia; order Anura; family Bombinatoridae; genus Bombina; species Bombina bombina. The sequence continues at coordinate 218,996,721 of NC_069503.1, read as the reverse complement.
ATCCAATTCCTTTATTTCTGATGCTGACATGCAAGTTATTAGACTGGGAGCCAAGATGTCTGGCTTCACTGTCTTAGACCGTAGGGCTTTGTGGCTAAAATCTTGGTCAGCTGATGTTACCTCTAAGTACAAGCTTCTGGCGCTTCCTTACAAGGGTAAAACCTTGTTTGGACCTGGTCCTTACTCTTGTCAGATAGGATTGCTATTTTATAGTCAGACAGATTTTTCTACATTGTCACACTATTGTTATTCATTGATTTAAATTTCTTTATTGTAAACATGGATCCATGTTTTTTAATTTTGTCTTTTATCTGATTACTGTCACATTTGATGCATTAAAGGGACACTGAACCCAATTTTTTTCTTTTATGATTTAGATAGAGCATGATATTTTAAGCAACTTTCTAATGTACTCCTATTATCAATTTTCTTCATTTTCTTGGTATTTTTATTTGAAATGCAAGAATGTAAGTTTAGATGCCGGCCCATTTTTGGTGAACAATCTGAGTTGTTCTTGCTGGTTGGTTGATAAATTCATCCACCAATAAAAATTTGCTGTCCAAAGTCCTGAACCAAAAAAAAAGCTTGATGCCTTCTTTTTCAAATAAAGATAGCAAAAGAACGAAGAAAAATTGATAATAGGAGTAAATTAGAAAGTTGCTTAAAATTGCATGCTCTATCTGAATCACAAAAGAAACTTTTTTGGTTCAGTGTCCCTTTTAATTAAATGTATTGTATTGTATTATTCGTTTTTCCATAGTCACCTTAGCCTTCTTTTTTAGGCACTCTGTACACCCCAATCACACTTCTTTATATTGGTTAGCTAGGTAACTATATGTGCGGAGCTATAGGTGCTTCTTCTCCTTGGCGCTTGGTCTCTCACATTGTATTCTGTTTAAATATGATCGTGGTTCCCATTTTAGACCTAAAGTGTCTCAGCAAGTTTCTCAGGGTACCGTCCTTCAAAATGGAAACCATTCGTTCCATTCTTCCTTTGGTTCCGTTGGGTCAGTTAATGTCGACCATAGACCTGAAGGATGCATATCTTCATGTTCCCATCCACAGGATGAGATTCGCCTTTCTAGACAAACACTTTCAGTGTGTGGCTCTTCCGTTTGGCCTTGCCACAGCTCCCAGAATTTTCTCAAAGGTTCTGGGGGCTTTCTTGGCAGTGATCAGGGCAGGGAATTGCAGTGGCGCCCTATCTGGACAACATATTAGTTCAGGTGCCATCTTTTCAACAAGCAAACTCTCCTACAAAGATCTTGTCTTTTTCTACGTTCCCACGGATGCAAAGTGAATCTGGAAAAGAGTTCCCTTGTTCCAGCTACAAGGTTGGTTTTCTTAGGAACCATAATAGATTCCCTATCTATGAAATTTTTTTCTGACAGAGGTCAGAAAATCCAAGATTCTTTCCTCTTGCCTCTCCAGTCTACTGTTCGGCCGTCAGTAGCTCAATGTATGGAGGTAATTGGTCTGATGTTCGCTTCCATGGACATTATTTCCTTTGCTCGATTCCATTTGAGAGCTCTGCAGTTATGCATGCTCAGACAATTGAACAGAGACCATTCGGATCTGTCTCAGAGGATATAGCTCTAGACCAGTCAACAAAAGACTCTCTCCCATGGTGGCTTGCTCAGGAGCATTTGTCTCAGGGCACATGCTTCCGGAGACCTTCCTGGGTGATGGTGATCAGGGATGCCAGCCTGCTAGGCTGGGGAGCAGTCAGGGACTCGTTAAAGACTCAGGGACTCGGGAGGAGTCTGCTCTTCCAATAAACATCTTGGAGTTGAGAGCGATTTTACAATGCTCTGATGGCTTGGCCTCAATTGTCTTAACCATTTTTTCAGGTTCTTCTTGAACAATTTCATCTCAGTGGTTTACATTAACCATCAGGGAGGAACTCAGAGTTCCTTAGCCATGAAGGAGTTGGCTCTGATTATTCAGTGGGGGGAAGCACACACTTGTCTTCTATCTGCCATCCACATTCCTGGAGTGGACAACTGGGAAGTGGATTTCCTGAGCAGACAGACATTTCATCCCAGGGAGTGGGCTCTCCATCCAGAGGTGTTCTCCAGGTTAACCCTCAAGTGGGGGGTGCCGGAGTTGGATCTGATGGCGTCTCGGCGGAATGCCAAGCTTCTAATGTACGGTTCAAGGTCAAGAGATCCGCAGGCCACTCTGATAGATGCTCTGGCGTTTCCTTGGGTCTTCAGTCTAGCATACCTGTTTCCTCCGTTTGCGCTCCTTCCACGAGTAATTGCTCGTATCAAACAGGAGAGCGCGTCGCTAATTCTAAAAGCTCCTGCATGGCCTTGCAGGATCTCATATGCAGACCTAGTAAAGATGTCATCTCTGCCACCTTGAGAGTCCCCTCTGAGGAAGGACCTTCTAACTCAGGGTCCATTCCTCTATCCGAATCTTGTTTCTCTGAAGCTGACTGCTTGGAGATTGATCGCTTAGTTCTGGCTAAGCGTGGGTTTTTTTAATCGGTCATTGAGACCATGCTACAGGCTCACAAGCCTGTTACTCGTAAAATTTACCATAAGGTATGGCGTAAATACCTTTATTGGTGTGAATCCAAAGGCTACTCTTGGAGTAGGGTCAGGATTCCTAGGATTGTCAGTCAGTTCTCTGAAAGGTCAGATTTCTGCTTTTTTCTATTCTTTTACATAAGCGTCTGGCAGATATGCCAGATGTTCAATCTTTTTGTCAGGCCCTGGTCAGAATCAGGCCTCTGTTTAAACCTCTTGCTCCTCCTTGGAGCCTTAACCTTGTTTTTAAAGTTTTGCAGCATGCTCCGTTTCTTTCCCAATCCTTCTTCTCATAAGGGAACGTCTGTTGCACAACTTGGATGTTGTGCGTGCTCTAAAATTCTACCTACAGGCAAGGATTTTCGTCCGTCTTCTGCCCTGTTTGTTTCTCAGGAAAGTGTAAGCGTCAGAAGGCTACCACTACTTCTCTTTCCCTCTGGTTGAGAAATATAATCGTAGTCTTGATAAAGGCCTTGTTGCTGGCCGAAACGCGTTGACCAAGCCTCTGCACTATTTCGACATACCAGCCCGAGTTTTACATGGTGAGCACACTTAGTAGTAGCTTTATTTTTATAGTTTTTTTGTGCATTTGCTTTTCTTTTTTCTTTACAGGCATTTTGTGTTTCATCTGATCCTTCATAACGGACCAGTCCTTTTACTTTTCTCTCTTGGAAAAATATCTATAACAGTATCGGAATCCCCTACACTTTGGATACTATAAACCCATCATAAAGAGAAACTTTTAATTTGGACAATTTTCATCTGAACATTACATTTATTGGACACTATACATATATTTTTTCTTTCACTATAATTTTTTCTCTTGCAAGATGTATCGAGTCCACGGATTCATCCAATACTTGTGGGATATTCTCCTTCCCAACAGGAAGTGGCAAAGAGATCACCCACAGCAGAGCTGTCTATATAGCTCCTCCCCTAACTCCACCCCCCAGTCATTCTTTTTGCCGGCTCTAAGCAAGTAGGAAGGATTATGCAGATTTATCTCCTCAGATAGATCTGGATCAGGAGACCAGAGATTCTCTTCTCTGGTGGTTGTCACAGGTTCACCTGTCTCGGGGAATGTGTTTCCGCAGACCAGAGTGGGTCATAGTTACGACAGATGCCAGCCTACTGGGCTGGGGTGCAGTCTGGATCTCCCTGAAAGCACAGGGGTTATGGTCTCAGGAGGAAACTCTCCTCCCGATAAACATTCTAGAACTGAGAGCGATATTCAATGCGCTTCAGGCGTGGCCTCAACTGACTGCAGCCAAATTTATCAGATTTCAGTCGGATAACATCACGACTGTAGCTTATATCAATCATCAAGGGGGAACATGGAGTTCTCTAGCGATGATAGAGGTTTCCAAGATAATCCGATGGGCAGAGTCTCACTCTTGCCATCTTTCAGCAATTCATATCCCAGGGGTAGAGAACTGGGAGGGCGGATTTCCTAAGTCGTCAGACTTTTCATCCGGGGGAGTGGGAGCTCCATCCGGAGGTATTTGCCCAACTGATTCAGCTATGGGGCACACCAGACTTGGATCTGATGGTGTCTCGTAAGAACGCCAAGCTTCCCTGTTATGGGTCCAGGTCAAGGGATCCCCAGGCAGTACTGATAGATGCTCTAGCAGTGCCCTGGTCCTTCAACCTGGCCTATGTGTTTCCACCATTCCCTCTCCTTCCTCGTCTAATTGCCAGAATCAAACAGGAGAGAGCTTCGGTGATTTTGATAGCACCTGCATGGCCACGCAGGACTTGGTATGCAGATCTGGTGGACATGTCATCCGTCCCACCATGGACTCTGCCGCTGAGGCAGGACCTTCTGATTCAAGGTCCTTTCAAGCATCCAAATCTAGTTTCTCTGCGTCTGACTGCTTGGAGATTGAACACTTGATTTCTCTTGTTAAGTGTATCCAGTCCACGGATCATCCATTACTTATGGAATATATTCTCCTTCCCAACAGGAAGTTGCAAGAGTCACCCACAGCAAAGCTGCTATATAGCTCCTCCCCTAACTGCCATATTCAGTCATTCTCTTGCAAGCCTCAACATAGATATGAGGTTGTGAGAGTCTGTGGTGCTTTATACTTAGTTTATTCTTCAATCAAAAGTTTGTTATTTTCAAATGGCACCGGAGTGTGCTGTTTATCTTAGGCAGTATTTAGAAGAAGAATCTGCCTGCGTTTTTTCTATGATCTTAGCAGACGTAACTAAGATCTATTTGCTGTTCTCACACATTCTGAGGAGTAAGGTACTTCAGAGGGGGAATGGCGTGCAGGTTTTCCTGCAGATAAGGTATGTGCAGTAAAATATTTTTCTAGGAATGGAATTGACTAAGAAAATACTGCTGATACCGAAGTAATGTAAGTAAAGCCTTAAATGCAGCGATAGCGACTGGTATCAGGCTTATTAATAGAGATACATACTCTTATAAAAATGTGTTTTAAAACGTTTACTGGCATGTTTAATCGTTTTTTAACGAACATTGGTGATAACACTGTAATGTTGGTATAGCCTTAAATGCAGTAAAAGCGACTGATATCAGGCTTATTAATAGAGATACATACTCTTGTAAAAATGTGTTTTAAAACGTTTGCTGGCATGTTTAATCGTTTTTTAACATATGTTTGGTGATAAAACTTATTGGGGCCTAAGTTTTTTCCACATGGCTGGCTTAAATTTTGAATAGAAACAGTTAACTGAAGCCTCCAACTGTTGTAATATGAGTGGGAGGCGCAGTTAAAATTACAAAATGAATCATCTAGATTCCCTCAGCAGTCCCATGAATACTACAGGACATTTCTAAAGGGCTAAAAAGACTTCAAAAATCGTTTATAGGGAAGGTAATCCACAGCTCTGCTGTGGCAGTTTTCTTGTGTCTGTTTTTAAAAACGTCTGTCGTTTTTTTGATCTGTTTTTTGCATTAAGGGGTTAATCATCCATTTGCAAGTGGGTGCAATGCTCTGTTACCTTATTACATGTACTGTAAAAATTTCGTTTATTTTACTGCCTTTTTTCACTGTTTTTCAAATTTTGACAAAATTTGTTTCTCTTAAAGGCACAGTAACGTTTTATATATTTGCTTGTTAACTTGATTTAAAGTGTTTTCCAAGCTTACTAGTCTCTTTATTAGTCTGTTCTAACATGTCTGACATAGAGGAAGCTCTGTGTTCATTATGTTTTAAAGCCATGGTGGAACCCCATCTTAGAATGTGTACCAGATGTACTGATTTCATGTTAAACAATAAAGATCATTTTTTGTTTTTAAAAAAAAAAGAAAAAAAAAAAAAAAAAGAAAACATTATCACCAGAGGATTCTGTCGTGGGGGTAGTTATGCCGACTAACTCTCCCCACGTGTCAGATCTTTTGACTCCCGCTTTAGGGACTCACGCTCAAATGGCGCCAAGTACATCAAGGGCACCCATAGCGTTTATTTTACCAGGGGATTCTGTCGAGGGGAAAGTTATGCCGACTAACTCTCCCCACGTGTCAGACCCTTCGACTCCCGCTTCAGGGACTCACGCTCAAATGGCGCCAAGTACATCAAGGGCGCCCATAGCGTTTATTTTACAAGACGTGACAAAGGTGGTGAATAATACTCTGGCAGCAGTATTAGTCAGGCTACCTAAAATTAAAGGAAAGCAGATAGCTCTGGGGGTAGATACAGAGCATGCAGACGCTTTAAGAACCATGAATGATACTATCTCACAATATGCTTAGTCTGTGGGTGAATGACTCAGGGTAGATGATTTAACCTGATTCTGATATTTCTACATTTAAAATTTATACTTCAGAACCTCCACTTGTTGCTCAGGGAGGCTTTGGCTGCTCTGAATGAATGTGTACAATCACAGGGCCAGAGAAATTGTGTAGACTGGTTAAATAATATGCAGTGCCGGTGTGTGCTGATGTTTTTCCAATACCTAAAGAAGTTACTAAAAAATTTTTTAATAAGGAATGGGATAGACCAGGTGTGCTGTTCTCTTTCCCTCCTATTTTTTTAGAAGAATGTTTTCTAATAGTTACCACCACACGGGACTTCTGGCAGACAGTTCCTAAGGTGGAGAGAAGAGTTTCTACTCTAGCTAAGCATACCACTACCTCTGGCAAGGACAGTTGTGCTTTTTAGATCCAATGAATAAAAAATGTTTATTCAACAGGGTTTTATCCTGCAGCCCCTTGCATACATTGCTTCTGTCACTGCTGCTGCGGCGTTCTGGGTTGAGTCTCTTGATGAGGCTTTATAGTTAGCGACTCCATTGGATGAATATATTGACAAGCTTATGCTAGCCAAATTCCTTTGTTTTCTGATGCCTTTGTTCATTTGACTAGACTAACGGCTAAGAATTCTGTTTTTTTACTATACTGGCGCGTAGAGCGCTATGGCTTATATCATGGTCAGCTGTCGTGACTTTAATAAATAAGCTATTTAACTTCCCTTCAAGGGGCAGACCCTATTCGGGCCTGGTTTGAAGGAGATTATTGCTTATATCACTGGAGGGTGGCTTCCACTTCCTCTAAGGCAAAACAAAAGGGAATTTTTGCTCAGTCCAAGGCGGTCTGGAGACAATCGGACCTGAAACAAAGATAAGCAGGCCAAGGAGCCTGCTGCTGCCTCTAAGGCAGCATGAAGGAACGGACCCCTATCCGGTAACGGATCCTATAGGGGGCAGACTTTCATTCTTCGCCCATGTGGGCAAGAGATGCCCAGGATCCCTAGGCATTGGAATTTATATCCCAGAGATATCTTCTGGATTTCAAAGATTTCCCCCCAATAAAAAAGGGAGTTTTCGCCTTTCACAATTATCTGCAAACCAGATAAAGAAGGAGGCATTCTTACATTGTGTACGAGATCCATCCAGTTCCAAGAGAGGAACAGGGACAGAGTTTTTACTCAAATCTGTTTGTGGTTCCCAAGGAGAGGGAACCTTCAGACCTATTTTGGATCTAAAGATCTTAAACAAATTCCTCAGAATTCCGTCATTTAAGATGGAAACTATTCGTACCATCTTAATTATGATCCAGGAGAGTCAATAGAGGACTACAATGGATTTGAAGGATGCTTATCCTCACATTGTGATGCATAAAGATCACCATCGTTTTTCAGGTTTGCCTTTCTAGACAGGCATTACCAGTTTGTAGATCTTTCCTTTGGGATATCTACAGCCCCAAGAATCTTTATGGAGGTTCTAGGGTCGCTTTGGCGGTCCTTAGGCCGCGGGGCATAGAAGTGGCCCTTTATTTAGACGACATCCTGATACAGGCGTCAAACATCCAAATTGCCAAGTCTCATACGGACGTAGTACTGGCATTTCTGAGATTACATGGGTGGAAAGTGAACAAGGAAAGAGTTCTCTATTCCCAATCTCAAGGGTTTCCCTCCTAGGGACTCTGATAGATTCTGTTGAAATGAAAATTTACCTGACTGAGTCCAGGTTGTCAAAGTTTCTAAATTTCTGCCGTGTTTTTCATTCCATCCGCGCCCTTTGGTGGCTCAGTACATGAATGAAATCGGCTTAATGGTAGCGGCAAGGGACATAGTACCGTTTGCACGTCTACATTTTAGACCGCTGCAACTATGCATGCTCAGTCAGAGGAGCGGGGATTCCACAGATTTGTCCCCCTGTTAAACCTGGACCAAGAGACCAGAGATTCTCTTCTCTGGTGACTATGTCGGGTCCATCTGTCCAAGGGTATGACCTCCCGCAGGTCAGATGGGACAATTGTTACAATAGATACCAGCCTTTTAGGTTGGGATGCAGTCTGGATCTCCCTGAAGGCTCAGGGATAGGGGACTTAGGAGGAGACCCTCCTTCTAATAAATATTCTGGAATTGGGAGTGATATTCCATGCTCTTCAGACTTGGCCTCAGTTAGCAACTCTGAGGTACATCATTCTCAGTCGGACAATGTACACGACTGTGGCTTTCATCAGCCATCAAGGGGGAACAGAAGTTCCCTAGCGAGGTTAGAAGTCTTACAATAATTCACTGGACAGAGACTCACTCTTGTCTATCAGCTATCCATATCCCAGGTGTTGAGAACTGGGAGGTGGATTTTCTAAGTCGTCAGACTTTTTCTTCCGGGGGAGTGGGATTTCCTCCGGAGGTCAAGACCAAGCAGGAGAAGGCTTTGGTGTTTTTGACAGTGCCTGCGTACCCACGCAGGACCTGGTTTGCAGATCTGGTGGACATGTCATCCTTTCCATCACGGTCTTTGCTTCTGAGACAGGTCCCCCTACCTCAGGGTCCTTTCAACCATCTAAATAGAATCAATCTGAGATGGACTGTCTGGAGACTGAACGCTTGATGGTATCAAAGCATGGCTTCTCCGAGTCAGTCATTGATACCTTAATACAGACATGTAAGCCTGTCTCTAGGAAAATGAACATAGATATGGTGTAAATATCTGATTTTTATGAATCCAAGGGTTACTCACGGAGTAAAGTCTGGATTCCCAGGATATTATCTTTTCTCCAAGATGTTTTTGAGAAAAGGGTTGTCAGCTTTGCTCTGCCATGGAGCTTAAACCTGGTTCTTAAGGTTCTTCAGGAAGTTCCGTTTGAACCTTTTTTTGTTCCATAGATATCAATCTTTATCTTGGAAAGTTCTTTTTGGGTAGCTATTTCCTCGACTCGTAGAGTCTCCAAGTTATCTTTGTTACAATGTGATTCTTCTTATCTGGTCCTTCGTACGGATAAGGTAGTCCTGCGTACCAACCTGGGTTTTTTCCTAAGGCGGTATCCAACAAGAACATCACTCAAGAGATATTTGTTCCATGCTTGTATCCTAATCCTTCCTCAAAGAAGGAACGTCTATTACACAATATTGGACGTGGTTTGTGCTTTAAAATCTTACTTACAAGCTAATACAGTTTTCATCAAACGTTCACCTTGTTTGTTGTCTATTCTGGACAGAGGAGAGGTCAAAAGACTTCAGTAGCCTCTCTGTCCTTTTGGTTAAAAAGCATAATTCATTTAGCTTAAGAGACTGCTGGTCAGCAGCCTCCTGAAGGGATTGCAGCTCATTCTACTAGAGCTGTGGTTTTCACTTGGGCCTTTTTTAAATGTGGCTTCTGTTGAACAGATTTACAAGACGGAGTCTTGGTCTGCGCTTCATACTTTTTCAAATTTAACAAATTTGATACTTTGCTTCTTCGGAGGCTATTTTTGGGAGAAAGGTTTTTTTTACAGGCAGTGGTAACTTCCGTTTAAGTACCTGCCTTGTCCCTCCCATCATCCGTGTACTTTAGCTTTGGTATGGGTATTCCATAAGTAATGGATGATCCGTGGACTGGATACACTTAACAAGAGAAAACATAATTTATGCTTACCTGATAAATTTATTTCTCTTGTAGTGTATCCAGTCCACGGCCCGCCCTGTCACTTTAAGGCAGGTAATTTTTTCACTTGAACTACAGTCACCACTGCACCCTATGGTTTCCTTTCTCTGCATGTTTTCGGTCGAATGACTGAATATGGCAGTTAGGGGAGGAGCTATATAGCAGCTTTGCTGTGGGTGACTCTTGCAACTTCCTGTTGGGAAGGAGAATATATTCCATAAGTAATGGATGATCCGTGGACTGGATACACTACAAGAGAAATAAATTTATCAGGTAAGCATAAATTATGTTTTTAGCAAAGCGTGGTTTCTCTGAATCGGTCATTGATACCTTGATTCAGGCTCGAAAGCCTGTCACCAGGAAAATCTATCATAAGATATGGCGTAAATATCTTTACTGGTGTGATTCCAAGGGTTACTCATGGAGTAAGATCAGGATTCCTAGGCTATTATCTTTTCTCCAAGAAGGATTGGAGAAGGGATTATCAGCTAGTTCCTTAAACTCTGCTTTGTGTATCCTTTTACACAAGCGCCTGGCGGATGTTCCAGACGTTCAGGCGTTTTGTCAGGCTTTAGTTAGAATCAAGCCTGTGTTTAAGAACTAAATTTAAACTCCATGGCAGAGCAACAGGTTAAAGTTCTTCAAGGGGTTCCGTTTGAACCTATGCATTCCATAGATATTAAGCTTCTATCTTGGAAAGTTCTGTTTTTAGTAGCTATCTCTTCAGCTCGAAGAGTTTCTGAATTATCTGCTTTACAGTGTGACTCTCCTTATCTTGTTTTCCATGCTGATAAGGTGGTTTTGCGTACCAAACCTGGATTCCTTCCTAAGGTTGTTTCTAATAGGAATATTAATCAGGAAATTGTTGTTCCTTCTCTGTGTCCTAATCCTTCCAAGAAGGAATGTCTGTTGCACAACCTAGATGTGGTTCGTGCCTTAAAAATCTACTTACAAGCAACTAAAGATTTAAGTCAAACATCTTCATTATTTGTTGTCTATTCTGGAAAGCGGAGAGGTCAAAAGGCTACGGCAACCTCTCTCTTTCTTTTTGGCTGAAAAGCATCATTCGTTTGGCTTATGAGACTGCTGGCCAGCAGCCTCCTGAAAGGATTACTGCTCACTCTACTAGAGCGGTGGCTTCCACATGGGCTTTTAAAAATGAGGCTTCTGTTGAACAGATTTTTAAGGCGGCGACTTGGTCTTCGCTTCATACTTTTTCCAAATGTGACAAATTTTATACTTTTGCTTCTTCGGAGGCTGTTTTTGGGAGAGGTTCTACAAGCAGTGGTGCCTTCCGTTTAGGTACCTGTCTTGTCCCTACCTTCATCCGTGTCCTAAAGCTTTGGTATTGGTATCCCACAAGTATTGGATGAATCCGTGGACTCGATACATCTTGCAAGAGAAAACAAAATTTCTGCTTACCTGATAAATTTCTTTCCCTTGCGATGTATCGAGTCCACGGCCCGTCCTGTCTATTTAAGACAGGTAGTATATTTTATTATAAAACTTCAGTCACCTCTGCACCCTATAGTTTCTCCTTTTTCTTCCTAGCCTTCGGTCGAATGACTGGGGGGTGGAGTTAGGGGAGGAGCTATATAGACAGCTCTGCTGTGGGTGCTCTCTTTGCCACTTCCTGTTGGGAAGGAGAATATCCCACAAGTATTGGATGAATCCGTGGACTCGATACATCACAAGAGAAAGAAATTTATCAGGTAAGCATAAATTTTGTTTTTCACTTTTTACATTGCTGCAGCTATTTTTCATGTATCTTTCTATATCTTGGCCATGATATGAGATTTGCTTTTAAACTCTTTTTTTACTTTTGTATGTGTGTGTATGTATGTGTATATATATATATATATATATATATATATATATATAATTCATTAATATGGGGGGAGATAAAAAACTTAAATTAAAATCCTCCATGTCTCAAATATTAAATAAATGTAAATATTTATTTGCATAGGAAATTAGCACATCTAGGCAAGATTCCCCGCTTGCTTTTTCACAGAAATACCTCATATACAATGTTACCAATGCACAAGAGAATTCGGGGTAAGATATGCAAATTAGATATGCAAATTCTCAGTTTTTTTGCTTCAAAATACTGTTTTAACACAGCTATCCTTTTAACAGGATTATTGCAGCAAACCAGAAATCACTTACTAGACAGCCTGTTTCGTTCTTTTTGGAACTCATCAGTAGGAGATAGATTTCTGGTTGCTGCATTGGTAAAGCTATTTTCAAGGTTAAACCAAAATTCATTAAAATTATGGGGGGAGATAAAAAACTGAAATTAAAATCCTCCATGTCTCAAAATTAAATCAATGTAAATATACCTACAGCGGACTAGTTTTTTTATCTCCCCCCCATAATTTTAATTAATTTTGGTTTAACCTTGAAAATAGCTTTACCAATGCAGCAACCAGAAAACTATCTCCTACTGATGAGTTCCAAAAAGAACGAAACAGGCTGTCTAGTGAGTGATTTCTGGTTTGCTTCAATAATCCTGTTAAAAGGATAGCTGTGTTAAAACAGTATTTTGAAGCAAAAAAATGAGAATTTGCATATCTAATTTGCATATCTTACCCAGAATTCTCTTGTGCATTGGTAACATTGTATATGAGGTATTTCTGGGAAAAGCAAGTGGGGAATCTTTCCTAGATGTGCTAATTTCCTATGCAGAAATTTAGATTGATTTTATATATATATATATATATATATATATATATATATATATAATTTCATAGGCATATGCACTCCCACCAACCGTTCACCTGCCAGGGTGCTTTCAAAAAATGTAGCAGGAAAAGCACTCACTGGACTTCAGACTTCAAATGTGACAACAAAATTTATTGAATGTGACGTTTCGGGACTTAACACGTCCCCCCCCAATACTAGCTCCAATCACTGGAAACCGTGTGCAAAATTCAATGGTTTCAACCAGACAAGTGTATTGAATAAAACATGTGTTCACAAATTCAAAGTGAAAAAATTAAACCGTTATTACTGTAATATTAAAAATACAAAATGTGATCATGTGTAAATGTATATGTGAATATAGCACGTATAATGCCCCCAGTCCATTAAAACTACCAATGTGGATCATCACAACACCCCTGTAACAGAAATGGATTCACCTCCAACGTCATTAAAGGGTTTAACATCACATAAGGATACTCCCCTAATGCCAATTAATGTCGCCATTCACAGATCAAGAATTCCATAATTGCTTATTATAAGCGGCACTGCTTCCATTCACATACCGCATCACCATTCATTATGTAATCAGAAATAAAACAAACCCGATCTCCCTTAGTGTACACAACACCGGTGATTACGTAACAGCACGTCCCCTAATCTCCCATTGGACCAATCAACACTTTGTCCAGACGACTGGGAAAGCAAAGGCGTGCCCCAATCAATGGCCAAACAGAGGTACTAGAGTCAGGGACCAACATATCCGCCCACTATGGGCGTGCCTCCTCACAAACATAACTAATACGGAAGTTGTTATGGCAACCGATCCCGGAAAAAACATGACAGGGAATCCCCACAGAACTCCACTCTTTACATCGGACCCCTTAAACTACCCATACCGGGCGTGTAACAGCAATGAGAATAAACTGTGTGTACAAACAACAAACAAACCTATATGTGCAATAATACTATTCACTCCAAATAACCTTAGATCAGCACGGCTAGTGAGAATGTAAACACAAATATACGTAGTATAACTCTAAACGATTATTACGCTCCACCACACCATATTCACTGCTATTGGTCAGCCAACCCAGTTGTAATAACAGAGACGTGCTCAAGCCACTCTTCAATGTTAGTATGTTAGGATCGGAGATAACAACCACCAGTTTGTTTGGGTCTAGTGGAGGCACGCCCACAGTGGGCGGTGGTTGTTATCTCCGATACTAACATACTAACATACTAACATTGAAGAGTGGCTTGAGCACGCCTCTGTTATTACAACTGGGTTGGCTGACCAATAGGAGTGAATATGGCGTGGTGGAGCGTAATAATCGTTTGGTTTTATTTCTGATTACATAATGAATGGTGATGCGGTATGTGAATGGAAGCAGTGCCGCTTATAATAAGCAATTATGGAATTCTTGATCTGTGAATGGCGACATTAATTGGCATTAGGGGAGTATCCTTATGTGATGTTAAACCCTTTAATGACGTTGGAGGTGAATCCATTTCTGTTACAGGGGTGTTGTGATGATCCACATTGGTAGTTTTAATGGACTGGGGGCATTATACGTGCTATATTCACATATACATTTACACATGATCACATTTTGTATTTTTAATATTACAGTAATAACGGTTTAATTTTTTCACTTTGAATTTGTGAACACATGTTTTATTCAATACACTTGTCTGGTTGAAACCATTGAATTTTGCACACGGTTTCCAGTGATTGGAGCTAGTATTGGGGGTGGGTTTTGTATGCCTTTATAAGTTGGTTTGTTTGGAGTTTTCAAATTGTCAGAGGAAGGGACGTGTTAAGTCCCGAAACGTCACATTCAATAAATTTTGTTGTCACATTTGAAGTCTGAAGTCCAGTGAGTGCTTTAGCCTGGGTGCAGATATAGAAAGCATATGAGAAAAATGTAAATGCACTCGCAGGACTTTCACAAACTAATTTATTGGAACGTTTTCGGGGTTTAAACCCCTTCATCAGCATAAATACACAGTCATAACTCAAACATTTTATAGTGTCAAAAATACCACTCACAAACCTAGTGCTTCTCCAAAAGTGCGCCAAATCACGAGCGTGGAACGCACTATGCGTTCCACAGTGCTAACATCTACCGGAAGTTGTATTATTTTCTTATTTATAGATACTCTATGTATTCAGTGCAAACTGGCACTTCTTGCTAATCATATGTTTATTTTATCAAATGTCTATTAAACCATATATTGACAATTTAAGAACACTGTATAACTGATACTAGATATCTGTAGCTCTCGCAGCACTCTGCAGTAGCACTTTGTAGTTTTTTGCAGCACATTGTTTCTTTCTGCAGCACATTGTAGCTTTTTGTAGCACATTGTAGCCTCCTGCAGCACTTAGTCACTTTTCTTGGCAGCTATCACATTTATTAACTCTTAAGTGTGCAACCGAGATTAACTATCTGTAGCTTTCGCAGCACTCTATATAGATTTCTGCAGCTTTCTATAGCTGCTTTTTGTAGCTTTCTGCAGCACTTTGTATTTTTCTACAGTACTTTGTAGCATCTTGCAGCACATTGTAGCACTTAGCCACTTTTATTTGGCAGCTATCACATTTATTAACTCCAAGTGTATTATATTTTCTTGTACCCTATGAGTTTCATTTCTTCTTACCATTAAAGGTATTATGAATAGACATTTATTCACATACTTTATTACGCACTTTAGCCTCCCTAGGGTGGTGCTCCTTTTACCTATCACTGCTTACCTTAAATTTTGTTAGGTAATCCGTTTATTTTTAGTGAGCTTGTGCGTTTTCCATTTGGCGCTGATCACTATATATATTGTTTCACTTTAATTTAAAAATGCTTATCAGCCAGTAACATACTACACCATGGACCTGTTTGACATGAACATGCACTGCCTGCTAGTTAAAAAATCATTTTAGCTAAAAGAAGCCTTCTCATCCCCCCTTTAAAGATGTGTATGCCCAGATTGTTCTCCTCCGGAAGACTCACCCTACAGCTGACTAGGCCTTGCTTCTGCTCTCTTGCCATTTTCTAGTAGTAGAGACAGCCTTTCATACTTACAAAGCAAGAAGTGTAGCTATTTTTGTGCCATGTTTTGTTTGAGCAGAAAGCGTAAGATAGGGACCCATGCATGAGGTTCCTTATCTTACTTTGTAAACTCAATAGCATCCTCTTCATTTTGGTTACTGTTTATGCCACCTACAGACAGGTTAACTTAATATTGGGGGCACTTTTAATATTATATTGGGGGCACTAATGGACCCATAAATGATCAAGAGCCTCCCTTTTTTCATTTGCCATATTATTCTACTGCCTCTTATTCTGAGAGATTGTGTTCTCTATTTTTAAAGTACACTATATATGATAAGCTCATTACTCTATGGCCAGAGATTATACCTTTTTGTTCGCTACCTCATCAAACTCCTAAATAGATAATTTATTTCTGTTCCCCATGGACTCTGAAGATGGTTCAGAAGTCTAGTATACTGGTTGTTATGATCTTCTTGCACAAAGAGAATTTTCCCCAGATTTCATGTAAGCTAACTGATTCTTTCTGTCCTCCCCTAACTTTGACACTACCCTGACATCTGAGATTAAGCCTCTTCATTATAAACTAGCAACCAATGATTTTAGACTTTCGGCTCCTTTACAAGCCAATCTTTTAGGGATCTTGATAAAAGAAGCATCACACAGGAGTTGGAAGTGGGGCTTCCATGGCTTACAAATTGAGCTTTGCACCCTCCTAACACTCCACAAAGCATCTCCAGATTGAGATTTAGTACATCCCATTGCCCTTACCCTTCTCAAACAGCTCTATTATCATAAAGGCAATACAGCTGATCACCTTCTGGTGACACAGGTGAGAATTTCAAGGCTTAGTTATGAAGGCTGCTTTCTTACTAACCTTGCGGATATAGGGGAGGCTTTTGAGGCTTATTATGCAAAGTTCTATAACTTAAAAGATAACCTTCCCGATCCCCTCCCCCGATAACAGACATTTGCTCATTTTTAGCCTCTCTTCCTTTCCCCACTATTGCAGAGGCCCAAACTGAGGCACTCTCAGCTCCCAATACTCCTACTGAGCTCCAAACAGCAATTCTATCTTTAAAGACGTTCAAGTGCCTAGGCCCAGATGATTAACCTTATTTAAAAAAAAAAACGTTCCAGCAGCCCCTTAAGCACCTTCGAACGAGGGTTTCTGATTCTCCTTTAGTACATCATTCTTTTTCACCTAAATTTCTTTAGGCTACAATAGTTACCATTCCCAAATCCAACAAAGACCCAACTAGATGTTAAAACTAGCTCCCCATTTACAGTCTTAATATATATGTGAAGGTATACGCTAAGATTTTAGCCGACAGGTTGAATCCAATATTGTCCACTCTGGTCAATTTGGGCCATGTGGGGTTAACTTTAGGCTGTAGATAGATAGGAGGGCGCTGAAAGTAATCACCCATGTGGCATTTATATTAAAATCTTTGAACAGTACATCAATATAAAAACATTAATTTATTGATGTACTATTCATAGGTTTTTATATAAATGCCACATAGGGGAATGCTTTCAGCACCCTCCTATCTATCTACATCTATCAATTTTATTTTAAATATTAAGGAGGCTCCAATCCAGGAGTGGCTTGCCCCATAATTCAACCCTAAAGCGCACTACACTACCCAAAACACTGTTAACTTTAGGCTGCCAAGAGCCCAACAACACTAGACCTTTGAGTGTAAAAACACAAAAATGTTCACTAGTCATGTTCTCCCTAGATGCTGAGAAGGCATTTGACTGAGTCAATTGGCCTTATATGGAAGAAATTCTACTGCATTAGTTTGCACTACATGCATGAAGCGCTACTGTGATTTGGGATGCCCCCTTCAGTTCCTCTCACCCACTAAAGAATTATACACCTGCCTTTCTGCCAATGTGCAAGGTTTTCCTCCCCTTCTTTCAATATCACAAATGGAATGTCATATAAGTGTCCTCTCATATTTGTTCCTCATGGAGCCTTTGGCAACTGCTATTCAATATTCCCAATGTAATTCGTTAATTGTCCCCCCGTCTATGGTTCAGAAAGTGTTCTTGTTTGGGCACAACCTCACAGTGATAGTTGTAAACCCTACACACTCACTGGCTTTTTTTTGCCCTTCTGCTAAGGTTTGTTCTGTTGAGCTACTATAAACTTAATTTCCTAAAGACTGAGCCATTGGCAGTGAACATACCAGAAACTGAACTCCTACTTTTTGTGGAAAGATTATCGCTTGGTCTACAAGCTCCTTCAACTGTATGGGAGCTATATTGTTTGCTGATCCAAGGAGATTATATGGTTAAATATGTTCCCACTGAAAGCAGATATGCTTACCTACATCACCAGATGGTACATCACAGCTTTTTCCAGGTTGGGCGGCATTGCACCCTTTAAAATGTCACTTATGTATTTAATTAGCTGCCCATAGTTGTTGCTAGGCCTCTCTCATACGAACAACTTCCTATACAGGTTTGGGGACTGCAACGCCATATATTTTGACTTATTATGTTGCAGTGATGTTGTTGCACATGCAATTGTGGAATGCTAGTAGTAACCCCTCAAGATGTAGGGAAATGGTGGAGGCACTCCTACCTTTTGGTTAGTGCCTGCAGGATATTATCTGGATACCCCCACACCAGGCCCTCTTTTTTTAAGGCTAATCCAAATTTTAGGCTTACTTCCTGGGATAGACGTTGTCACCAACCTCTAGTGGCCCTTTATCCCTCCCTGTTCACTTTCTTTTTCCTTTTATGACCTCTACAAGTTTTGTACCCTTGCCCCTGGAAAGAGTGCATCATACTCTGTGTAGGCAATCTTTTTATTTATAATAAACATATCTGGGTCTTAAAGATTACGCACACAGCTATTCACATGGGGCTTCTCTATTTCTACTCTTTGACCACTGACAAAATGGGAGAGGATATAGTCATCTGGTGCCACTCTTATTAGTATATAACAAAATATAAATTACTGGCACTGCAATAGTAAATCTAGAGGAATGAAGCCCTAAAAGGACTGGTGCTACCCTTAATAACAAGTTATTAATATCCTATTATAGTAATAGGGCAAAAGAAGGGGCATATAGCACTCCACCTCTATATGTATGTATAAAATAAGTTAAAATATAACCTTTAATAATATCAATTAATTTTAATATAAATGATCCAGAGTATTCTGGTATCAGCCACCACACTTAAAAATAAATGATTCAATAGCCAGGTCACACTACACACTAATAAGGCTGTGTGCCTCCCTGTTTCCTGGCCGATAAGCTGCTCACGTCGGCTTCAGGTAACAGAGGCAAGAACAGCGCTTAAGGTGAGTATGACCTGTGCAGAAACAGTTACACAAACGCGTTTCTTCCTTAAAAAACGGCCTTTCTCAATGTGTGTACAACTATGTTCATTCGAGCAAACCGAATGCCGTAACAGTGTGTCTATATACCTTATTAAGAAATCCACCCTCCAATACTGACCTTTTGAACTACAGTACTACAGCTCAATTAAACCCCTATAGATACATTCCCTTCTTCCCTAATAATTTAACTATTTTTAACACAAATGTCGGCTAACAATCAAAATGTTTTAACATTTGTGATGCAATCTCATTTTTAAATAGGGTTGCAAAACCTCCCAAACTGAACAGGGTCACTCTTGTACCCAGAAAAGGTCATATGATATAGGGGAGGATCTTAAATGATACAGATGGTCACTCTTGGACCACTGATTAAATAAATTCACTAGCGCCTGAAACTTAATATTGAAAAGTTAGGAGGTCTAGTAAGTTGACATTTATAGTTTGTAATGAAATCTAACATATAATATATATATATATATATATATATATATATATATATATATATATATATAGTAAAAATAACTTGGTAGCTGATAAGGCTAATATAGCAAGTAAATAATAAGCTTAGAACTTGTGGTCATGTAGTATTGGAAAAAGGTCCCTACTATCTCTTAGCAGGCAAAGGGAAAATACCAACACCTCAAGGAGGTAACATGTAACATTAGTATTCTGACAAACAATCATAACATTTTATATAGTTATATACTATTTAACCCCAGCATGAGGTATTCCTGTGAAGAGTGCGTAGAGCAGCAGATAACTGAGTAGCGTATGCCCACATTGAAAAAGGCACTGAAGGCTAGAGATTGAGAATTGGTGGTAGATTTATCAAGCAGTGGATGCTGCAATCTACCTCCGTAGTTTCAGGTTCCCCTGAAACTAAAGTTAAGAAGCAGCGGTCTTAAAGTGAAGGTCCATTTTGATGAATTAGTGCCCGGTTTTTAATAATCCTATTAAAAACAAGGGCACTTTAATTCATCAAAATTGACATTTCACTCTTTTCTTCAAAAGCTTACCTTTTAATCCTGGCAGCCGCTCCAGCACTTCCTCCGCCCGTCGCAAGTTGTCTTTGTGGGTCCAAAGTGACGAATCTGGCTTCCTCCAATCACAGCAGGGGGGGGGGGGAAAGCTGTGATTGGAGGAAGCCTGATTCATCATTTCTGACGTCTACAGAGGCTTCTGACGGCCGGGGTAATCGCTGGAGCGGCATTCAAGGTTAAAAGGTACGTTTTTGAAGAAAACCTGTTTTTAATAGGTTTATTAAAAACCGGGCACTAATTTATCAAAATGGACCTTCACTTTAAGACCGATGCTCCTTAACTCGTCCGCCATACCTCCAAGTATGTAATGTAATTTAGTGGACTATAAGATAATATATGACTTGTGGTGAGAGATATCAATCTACTGACTGAAATATATGTTAAGAGTAGTTTCATAAAAGCCCCTAAGAGGATATGAGATGGTAGCAATTTGCCTTACAGGTTAAAAAAAAATAAAAAAAATAATTATATACCAGGGGTGTCCAAACTTTGCTCTCCAGAGGTTTTGGAACTACATTTCCGATGATGCTCAGCCAGCATTTTATCTAGCTGAGCATCATGGGAAATGTAGTTCCAAAACCTCTGGAGAGCAAAGTTTGGACATCCCTGTTATATACACTGCCTATTCTCTACACTACATTCGCTTGAATAATAAAAAAACAGGGGAGTCACTATTACCAGAAAAGAAAAATATAAGCATTTGGAAGATTGCACATGAACAAACATATCCAAACCATTTTTGCTAAGCAGTAATCAACTATCTGGGCAAATAGACATTTTTTATATATACAAGGTCCAATGTTGGGAGGAAGGGAACTAAAGAATATAAAGCTATATATATGCTTAAAGCATATACTGTAACAGCATGTAAACAAGAGGGCAAAAGTGTGGAGCTTATGCTTAAACAGAAAGGTGGTCAGCTAACACCTCTCCTGCGTGGTCGGTCTTGATCGAGTGATTTGCTCGGAGGAAAACTATTCTATCTACAGGAGGGCCACGCGTCAAGCAGGCTTGGTTGATTAATGACTCTGAGTAGAGGAATGTTTGGTCCAAATGTTGTGACGATCTCTTCCTCAACTTTGTTAGCGTGTTGCTGATAGTCTATTTGTCCCTTCTGTGCTGAGAAAGTCACCACTGTGCCATTCCGCTCCTTTTCTGTAACGCAATCGCGTTCCCGGGGGCCGGCCACACATTCCCAGGAGATGGCTAGAGGAAGCACTGTGGGATATTCCTTCTCATGATCAAAAACATTAGAACCACCCCCCACACAGGAAATCTCTGGGTCTCCTGTGGGATATTCTTTCTCATGAGCAAAAGCATTAGAACCACCACCCACACAGGAAATCTCTGGGTCTCCTGTGGTATATTTCTTCTCAAGATCAAAAGCATTAGAACCACCCCTCACACAGGAAATCTCTGGGTCTCTTGTAAGTATAGTAATCACTTGTTCCTACATTTTCTTAGCGGACTCGAGACATCTGTTAGCTAGATCAGGGGTGTGAGATCCGGCTTTGCTATAATAGATCACAGGTTGTCCTGTAGATAGGACAACCCTCTACTCCTCCATTTTCTGTCCAGTATCAGGATCGCCTGTAGACTCAGGGGAGAGGTGTTGCTCATCTGCTTTAGGTTCCTCATGCTGTGTAGCGATATCCGTTGCTCCGGCTGCCTTAAGTGCGTCTTGATCTCCTTCTCTCCAAGGCGTTCTTACTTTAAAGTGTAATTGAGATTGTTGACGTTACTAAGCATCTGTTGCTCTTAGTCTTTGAGTAGAACTTTTATCTGTAAATAAAGATCCTCCTCCATGTTTTGGTATGAAGGCTCAGGTAGAATTGGTAAGTTCAAAAAAATGAGACTGCTTTACCTAGTTAGTTAACTAACCGGGGGGGGGGGGGGGGGAGGGCTGATGAGATCATGGTATTAGGTTGCCACCTTCAATCTCAGACAGTCCAGATTAGGTTTTCTTCTTATAGGAACAGGGTGATAGTAGTATCAGTCAGCTCCTTGTCCTCTTCTCAATTAGTATCCTAGTTTATGTGTCAGGTTAGGAAAAGTCCAGAAGAAGACCCAAATGCTAGGGCGAACTTAAACAACACCCTTGCACTCTGAGTTTAATCCAGGATGTGACCCCACGACAACCTCTAAAAAAACAATGTACTCACGATATGGAGCAGGGTTAGCCTGAGTCCAAAGTAATTCAAGATATCAGCCAAATAGACTTCTCAGTAAGGAACTGGTTTCAGGAAAAGTCTTCCACAGAATCAGGAGAGCAGGGATAGTCACTTATACTCAGACAGAGGAAGGGTAAACAAGAAACGGTTAATAATGCAGGAGTAGGTAACTTGTTATCAGGCAGTTTGAGGGTTAATACTGTGTAGTCAGTCCTTGAAGAGTTTGGCAACAG
The DNA here is from genome assembly GCF_027579735.1 of Bombina bombina. Classification (NCBI taxonomy): domain Eukaryota; kingdom Metazoa; phylum Chordata; class Amphibia; order Anura; family Bombinatoridae; genus Bombina; species Bombina bombina. Next base: position 218,974,294 of record NC_069503.1, on the reverse strand, counting down.
GTTATCAGGCAGTTTGTAGGTTTATACTGAATAGTCAGTACATGCAGAGTTAGATAACAGGATAGCGGGTAGTTTGAGGGTTAATACAGATTAATCAGTACTTGCAGGGATTGGCAACAGGTTGTCATGCAGTTTGAGAGTTTCACAGAATAGACAAGTCTTTGCAATGTTTGGCAACAGGATATCAAGCAGTTTGAAGGTTTACACTGAATTAACAGTATTTGCAGAGTTTTGGCAACAGGTAAACAAGCAGATTGAGAGATTCACAGAATAAATAGTACTTGCAATGTTCGGCAACAGGTTATCAGGAAGTTTGAGGGTTAACCCAGGATAGTCAGTCTTTGCAGAATTTGGCAGTTAGAGAGATTCCACAGCGAAGTCCTCACAGGAGCCACAAAGAGTAACAAACAAATGGGCACTGAAGAAACAGGAAGCCCGGAATAAAAAGCCTGGTAGTGACATCATCAGGAAGGGGCGGCTCAGACTACCTGTCAATCAAGCACACAGGACAGCTGGTGCTTCCCAGCGGCCGAGCGTGACATTATGTAGGAAGATGACTTGTTGGATAAGAGATAATAGGCGGATTATCATACTATGAGGAGAGCTTTGCGACTCATCATGGCTGTGGCTTGGTCACGCCCCCCCCCCCCCCCCCCCTCATATGGTAAGTATATGAAGATTTGTATAGGTTGAACTTGATGGACTTCTGTCTTTTTTTCAACCTCATCTGCCATGTTACTTCTGTTATCAAATTTGTTTTCTTTGTATCCTTTTGAAGGAGCAGCAATGGACCATTGGGATCTAGTTGAACACATCAAGTGAGCCAATGACAAGGCATATATGTGCTTCCACCAATCACCAGCTAGCATCCTGTAGAGCATTGCTGCTCCTGAGCCTCCCTTGATATGTTTTTAATTAAATGATACCAAGAAAACAAAGTAAATAATAGAACAGAAGCTTATTAGAAAGTTTTTTTAAAATTGTATGATCTATTTCAGTGTTTCTCAACTCTTATCCTCAAGAACCCTTAACAGGCCGGAGTTTCATGATATCTTAACTAGAGCACAGGTGAAATAATCAGCTGATGGGTGAGAGCAGGTTAGCAACCATGGTTACTGATCAGCTAATTATTTCACCTGTGCTCTAGTTAAAGCGACATGAAACCCACATTTTTTTCTTTCCTGATTCAAGTAGAGCATACAATTTTAAAAAACTTTCCATTTCACTTCTATTATCTAATTTCCTTCATTCTCTTGCTATCCTTTGCTGAAGAAGCAGCAGTGCACTACTGGTAAGTAGCTGAATGCATTGGAAGAGCCAATAACATGAGGCATATATGTGCAACCACCAACCAGCAGCTCCTGAGTCTCCCTACAAATCTATTTCAATAAAGGATATCAAGAGAACAAAACAGATTAGATAATATAACTAAATTGGAAAGTTGATTAAATTCACATTCTGTTTCCGAATCATGAAAGAAAAAAAATTGGGTTTTATGTCCCTTTAAGGAATCGTGAAAATCTGGCCTGTTAAGAGAACTTGAGGACTGGAGTTATAAAAAACACTGTTGTATTTGAATTGTGAAAGTTTAATTTTGACTACTGTCCCTATAAGCTTTCCAACAAGATCTTTTTCTATGCATATGTTTTTGATGCTTTTCATTATACCACTTCTGCAGAACAGATTATGAACGCGTACATTATCTGGTATTGATATTGCTGTATTTGTTTTGATGTTCTGTTTAACCAGCTATAGCATAACTTGTTTAAATAATGTTCTTTCTTATGCTTAATAGAACGTTTTTTTAGTTCATTATCGTTTTATTTTCCTCTCTTCCTTGAATGATTCAATCCTTTTAAATTTAAATCTAAAATTATTTAATAAAATAAAGTTTTTTTCCTTTTTCGAAAGAGTTAAGAGTGAGCCATCTTCTGATGCCACAATGATCCCAAAGACTGAAGACGAACATTTGGAAAAAGGAGGATCTCAGGCTTCCTTTGTAGCGATGTCAGTGCCGGCATCAATGTACCAAACAAGTACAAGACAATACAGTATGTATTCTGATAGATACTATGAATCCTATATTTAAATGGACAGTTTACTCCAGAATTGTTGTTGTTTAAAAAGATAGATAATCCCTTTATTACCCATTCCCCAGTTTTGCATAACCTACACTGTTATATTAATATACTTTTTACCTCTGTGATTAACTTGTATCTCAGCCTCTGTAGTCTACCTCCTTATCTCAGTTCTTTTAAAAGACTTGCGCTTTAGACAATCAGTGCTGACTCATGAATAACTACGGGCATGAGCATAATGTTATCTATAAGGCACACATGAACTAGCGCTGTCTAGCTGTGAAAAACTGTAAAAATGCACTGAGATATGAGGCAGCATTTAAAGGCTTCGAAAATAGCATATGAGCCTACCTAGGTTTAGCTTTCAACAAAGCATACCAAGAGTACAACGCAAATTTGATGATAAAAGTAAATTGGAAAGTTGTTTAAAATTTCATGGCCGTTATTGTTAGAATTATTATGTTCTTATTTTTATATTACAGTTTATTCCAATTTTAGATTAATGATTTTATAATTAAAAAAATAGATGACATTATTATGTGTTATCTTTTAAACATTTATATATGCACATTCATTATTTATGGCTTTACTGTATTGCTTTTATAATAAGCATAGAGATCCATAAAATATCTGTGTAGGCTCGTCAAAACTAACATTTTCGTGTAAAAAAGAAAAAGTTGAAAACTTTTTTTTCTCATTATTTGTAAGAAGAGACAATGTAAAATATATTCTCATATATGACTCTCCTATGTATTTTTTTGTTTGTTTTTTAAGCAGGGTAAGATTAAAATTAGCATCACACAAAGTCCTAGCACTCCGAAGTACACAACAGTAGACGAAGTAATATAAAAATCCAAAAGTTTATTTCTTTCCTAAGATATGGTGAGTCCACAGCTTGAGTAATTACTGTTGGGAATATCACTCCTGGTCAGCAGGAGGATGCAAAGTATCACTCAGTCATTCTCTTTCCCTTCGGTGCATAGAGGAGGTGAAGTTTAGGTGTCTGAAGAAAAACTTTGATTTCATCTACAAGCAAGTTTTGGGGTATAGCCGTATTCCACTTCATTCCTTGCAGTCGGGTAGTGGTGGCTTTAAAGCAGTTAGGAACTTGAAAATAGGTACTTACTACATTTTCCTAACAATTCCTGCCCTAGTTTAAAATGCCAGAGTTGGCTACTCTGTTTTTTCTTTTTTAAAGGTCTCTGTGAGGAACTGTGTCTTCTCATACCTTGTAACTGTCTACATGCCAGACAGCGGAGCAGGTAAGTGCTTTTTCTTCCAGTTGGGGAGACCATGCACTTAACAAATTAAGACACTGCTTTTTTTGGGGACATAGATAATCCTTTTGTATGGGTTACACTTGGGCATGAAGCAGGCACTGTAGCATGTGTGAGACTAACATTTAAACTCTTTTAAAAAGAAAGGGTAAAATGTTTTTATTAGGCATTATTTTCTGACACATATATACTTGATAAAACAATACAAGTTTAAACTGAAAGTAAGGCTGAATTTTCTATTTAAGCAGCTTATTCATTTTCCCTTTGCTTTAAAATAAAACAATGCAACATTTTAAACTGTCAGGTTTGAAAAAACGGTTATTTCTGGTGTTCAGTGTACCAGGAAGTAGTGCCTCTCTGTTTTGCAGCAGTCATTTGAACTTGGCAGTTGCAGTTACATGACCGGCTTTACTTCATAATGTTTCTGAGGAAAAAGTTGTTTTTCTCCATTTCTGGGTGATCCGGTCTTAATTGGTAGCGGTAAGGCACCTCAGTAACTGAGGTGTGGGGTTGCCTGAGGGGTATTGTAGAAGTTTATTTGTTTATTAAATGTTATTTCTTAACTTTTCTCACATAATTTTAGCTGGGGATCGATCCTAATTTGGGATAAAATTGAAAGTGTATTTTTTCCTTGACTTATGTTAATTGAATATTAAAATCTCTGAAACTTATCTGTAAAAGTTTATTTACTGTTTCACAACATGTCTGATATGGAGCAAGAGCCTGCTCTCATGAATTCATGCTTATTATGTTTAGATGCACAAATTTCAGCTCCTACGCAATTTTGTTCTTCATGTGTCAAGAAAACCTTGCAAAATAAAGGTAACATTTTTTGAGCCTAATGTCTCTCAGGATGATGCTGTTAAAATAATACTTCAGCTTCACATGTAGTGCCCTGCGGTTCCTCTAACTTCTAGTGGAATTTATTTAAATGCAGAAGTTGCTGCCCAGGTATCTACGGCATTAGCTGCCATTCCCAGATTACAGGAAAAATGCAAGAGTAAATCTAGAAATTCAGAAAGTAAGATGCCTGTCCTCAGTTCTGCTTCCCACGTTTCCCTTTCTCATAAGTCTGAGGAAGATACATCGGGACTTTAGGAGAGTGAAATCTCAGATTCGGACAGTATAATTCCTTCTTCTGAGACTGAGGTGGTATCCTTCAGATTTAAGCTTGAACACCTTTGTGTATTGTTAAAGTAGGTTTTAGCTACTTTAGATGACTCCGATACCCCTGTTGTTTTCACTCCTAAAAAATCTAGTAAACTTAATAGTTTCTTTGAACCTTCCACTTCAGAGTTTTTTCCTGTGCCAGACAGTGCTAGGGAGATTATCTCACAAGAATGGGAGAAACCAGGGGTGTCTTTTTCCCCGTCTCCCATTTTTAAGAAAATGTTTCCTGTCGAGGACTCCATTAAAGACCCTTGGTATACTGTACCCAAAGTTGAAAGTGCCATTTCCACTCTGGCTAAGAGAACCACTATTCCTATTGAGAATAGCTGCTCTTTTAAGCATCCGATAGACAAGAAGCTGGAGGCTTATTTGAAAAAGATTTATGTTCATCAAGGACTCCATTGGCAACCTGTGGTGTGTATTGCCACCGTGACTAGTGCGGCATGTTATTGGTTCAATGCCTTGTCTGATTGATTCTCTTCAAGTAGAGACTTCCTTGGATGAAATTCAGGAAAGGATTAAAGCTCTTAAGTTGGTCAGTTCCTTTATTGCAGATGTCACTTTACAGGTTGTTAGACTAGGAGCTAAAACTAGTTTCTCTGTCCTAGCCCGCAGGGTGTTATGGTTGAAATCCTGCAGACGTTTCCTCTAAAGTCAAGCTTCTGGCAATTCCTTACAAGGGCAAAACCTTGTTTGGACCCGGTTTGGCAGAAATTATCTCTGATATTACGGGTGGAAAACAGTATTTTCTACCTCAAGATAAGAAGAATAGGCCTAAAGGATGTCAGAGTAATTTTCGTTCCTTTTGTAACTTCAGAGGAAAGCCTTCCCCTTCTTCTTCCAAGCAGGAACAATCCAAGTCTTCTTGGAAACCCAATCAGTCTTAGAACAAGGGGAAACAATCAAAGAAACCTGCAGCTGATTCCAAATCAGTATGAAGGGTTTGCCCCCGATCCGGGATCGGATCAGGTGGGGGGCAGACTTTCTCAGTTCTCTGAAGCCTGGATACAAGATGTCCGAGATCCCAGGACTGTGGACATAGTATCCCAGGGTTACAAATTGGAATTCAAGACTTTTCCTCCCAGAGGCAGATTCCATCTCTCAAGATTATCTGCAGAGCAGATAAAGAGAGAGAGACGTTCTTGAAATGTATACAACATCTTTCCTACCTGGGAGCGATAGTTCCAGTTTCAGTGCAGGAACAGGGTCTCGGGTTCTACTCCAACCTATTTGTGGTTCCCAAAAAAGAGGGAACTTTCCGTCCCATTCTAGACTTGAAGTGTCTAAACAAGTTTCTCAAAGTTCCATCCTCCAAGATGGAGACTATACGCTCCATTCTTCCTTTAGTACAAGAGGGTCAGTTCATGACAACCATAGACCTAAAGGATGCGTATCTTCATGTTCCTATTCACAGGATTCCTGAGATTTGCCTTTCTGGACAAACATTTCCAGTTCGTTACCCTTCCATTTGGTCTAGCCACGGCTCCCAGAATTTTTTCAAAGGTTCTGGGGGCTCTTTTGGCAGTGATCCGTTCTGGTGGAATTGCTGTGGCACCCTACCTGGACGACATATTGGTTCAGGCGACATCTTTTCGACAAGCAAAATCTCACACAGAGATATTGTTGTCTTTTCTTCGTTCCCACGGATAGAATGTGAATCTGGAAAAAAGCTCCCTTTCCCCTGCTACAAGAGTAGTGTTCTTAGGGACCATAATAGATTCTCTATTGATGAAGATTTTTCTGACAGAGGTCAGGAAAAACAAAATAATTTCCTATTGTCTCTCTCTTCAGGCTACTGCTTATCCTTCAGTGGCTCAATGTATGGAAATAATCGGTCTGATGTTGGCTTCCATAGACGACATTCCTTTTGCTCGATTCCATTTGAGAGCTCTCCAGTTGTTCATGCTAAGACAATGGAATGGTGACCATGCGGATCTATCTCAGAGATTAGAGTTGGATCAGTCGTCAAGGGACTCTCTCCCGTGGTGGTTTTCTCAGGGCACATGCTTTTGGAGACCTTCCTGGATGATCGTGACCACGGACGCCAGCCTGCTGGGCTGGGGAGCAGTCTGAAACTCGTTAAAAGCTCAGGGCCTTTGGACTTGGGAGGAGTCTGCTCTTCCCATAAACATCTTGGAGTTGAGGGCGATTTACAATGCTCTATTGGCTTGGCCTCAGTTGTCCTCAACCCAGTTTATCAGGTTCCAGTCATACAACATAACCTCTGTGGCTTACATCAATCACCAGGGAGGAACTTGGAGTTCCTTAGCCATGAAGGAGGTTACTCGGCTTCTTCAGTGGGCAGAGACCCACAATTGCTGTGTTTCTGCCATCCACATTCCAGGAGTAGACAACTGGGAAGTGGATTTTCTGAGCAGACAGAATTTTCATCCCAGGGAGTGGGAACTCTATCTGGAGGTGTTTTCCAGCTTAGTCCTCAAATGGGGGTGCCAGAGTTAGATCTGATGGCGTCCCGTCAGAACGCCAAGCTTTCAAGGTACGGTTCAAAGCCAAGAGATACGCAGGCCTTTCTGATAGATGCTCTGGTGGTTCCTGGGGTTTTCAGGTTGGCATACCTGTTTCTTCCGTTTTGCTCTCCTTCCACAAGTCTTTGCTCGTATCAAACAGGAGAGGGCATCTGTGATTCTAATAGCCCCTGTGTGGCCTCGCAGGATCTGGTTTGCAGACCTAGTTGAGATGTCATCTCTCCCACCTTTGAGGCTACCTCTGAGGAAGGACCTCCTGATTCAGGGTCCCTTCCTTCATCCAAATCTCGTTTCTATGAAGCTGACTGCTTGGAGATTAAACGCTTAATTCTGTCTAAACGTGGGTTTTCTGAGTCGGTCATTGAGACCATGATTCAGGCTCGCAAGCCTGTTACTAGAAATATTTACCATAAGATATGGCGTAAATATCTTTATTGGTGTGAATCCAAGGGCTACTCTTGGAGTAGATTTAGAATTCCTAGAATTTTATCTTTTCTTCAGGAAGGCCTGGAGAAGGGATTGTCAGACAGTACCCTGAATGGTCAGAGTTCTGCTTTTATCAGTTTTACTACATAAACGTTTGGCGGATGTGCCAGATGTGCAATCTTTTTTTCAGGCCTTGGTTAAAGGGACACTGTACCCAAATTTTTTCTTTCGTGATTCAGATAGAGCATGCAATTTTAAGCAACTTTCTAATTTACTCCTATTATCAAATTTTCTTTATTCTCTTGGTATGTTTATTTGAAAAGCAAAAATGTAAGTTTAGATGCCAGCCCATTTTGGTAAACAACCTGGGTTGTCTTTGCTGATTGGACAGCACCAATAAAAAAGTGCTGTCCATGGTTCTGAATAAAAAATTTGCTGACTCCTTAGCTTAGATGCCTTCTTTTTAAAATAAAGATAGCAAGCGAACGAAGAAAATTTGATAATAGAAGTTAATTAGAAAGTTGCTTATAATTACATGCTCTATCTGATTCATGAAATAAAAATTTTTGGGTTCAGTATCCCTTTAAAATGAGGCCTGTCTTTAAGTCTGCTGTTCCTCCTTGGAGTCTTAACCTTGTTCTTAAAGTTTTACAGCTGGCTCCGTTTGAGCCGTTGCTCTCCATAGACATTAAGTTGTTATCTTGGAAGGTTTTGTTTCTTGTTGCTATCTCTTCTGTTCGAAGAGTCTCGGAACTCTCAGCTCTGCAGTGTGATTCCCCTTATCTTATTTTTTCATGCCGATAAGGCGGTTCTTCGTACTAAGTTAGGTTTCCTTCCTAAGGTTGTTTCTAATAGAAATATCAATCAATCAGGAAATTGTTGTTCCCTCTCTGTGTCCTTATCCTTCTTCTTCCAAAGAACGTTTGTTACACAATTTGGATGTTGTATGTGCTCTTAAATTCTACTTACAGGCGACTAAGGATTTTTGCCAGTCCTCTGCCCTCTTTGTCTGTTTCTCTGGAAAACGTAAAGGTCAGAAAGCTACTGCTACTACTCTTTCTTTTTGGTTACGAAGTATAATTCGTTTGGCTTATGAGACTGCTGGACAGTAGCCTCCTGAGAGAATTACGCTCATTCCACAAGAGCTGTTTCCTCTTCTTGGGCTTTCAAAAATAAAGCTTCTGTGGAATAAATTTGCAAGGCTGCAACTTGGTCTTCTCTACATACTTTTTCCAAATTTAATGTTTTTGCGTCGGCTGATACTTCTTTTAGGAGAATAGTTCTTCAAGCGGGGGTCCCTTCTGTTTAGGACTGCCTGTCTTGGACTCACCATATCTTAGGAAAGAAAAACAAAATTTATGTTTACCTGATAACTTTATTTCCGGATAGGGTAAGTCTACTGCCCCACCCTTTATTTTAAGACGGTTGTTCTTTTGACTATGACCTCAGGCACCTCTACACCTTGTGTTACTCCCTTTTCTCCATTTCCCTTCGGTCGAATGACTGGGGGTTGTGGATAAGGGAGTGATACTTAGCAGTTTAACTGTGGTGCTCTTTGCCTCCTCCTGTTGGCTAGGAGTGATATTCCCAACAGTAATTACTCAAGCTGTGGACTCACCATATCCGGAGAGGTAAGCATAGATTTGTTTTTCAAAGCATAGATCAATCACCGGAAAAAGAATTGTTTAAAACAAATAGGAAAAAGGGGTACCATGGTCCATCCGCATAAGACACGTTTCATGCTGACAGGCACTGATAATATTATATTAGAGCTAATATCTCCTGATATTTGACTGTTGGTTTGGAACATTTAGCCAGTGCCAGACTCAGATTCACATTAATGACTGTCTAGCGACTCCTGGGAAACAGCATGATTTCAAGCAAGCAGCTTCTAAATTAAAGTAGATCTCTTTGATTATAATCAATGAAAACTGTCGACCGAAAAGCTCAATGTGGATATGAAATATTTGGTAGGTGGAAAAAATAGTTAATATCTAGGGATGTTCGTAGGGATACTATTGGCAACTATCATTTCAATATTTATAAAGGACAGCAATATTTTAATACATTTATTGGACAAATAGCTGTATGTGCATATATATTTGTGCATTGCACTTTTTTTCTCAAATAAATCTGAGCTGAAATTTGCCTAATGCCACAGACCACAGCCATTTTGTCATTTGTTTCAGTAACTAATGCCAAAATTATGCAGATCCCTCTTAATATTTTCTGTCTTTTGTAAATATTGAAATCGTAGTTCTCAGTATTATCTCTGTGCATAGAGGGGAATTCTCTATCAAACATTGGAGAATCCAGATTTTTTGCTCAAAATGTGAACATGTACCTTTCACAGACAAGACCTTTCCTGTAGTATATCAGTCTGGTCCTGACTTAAAAGTAGAGTTCAGCCACAAAAACTAGGCAATCCCTCTCTGAACGAGAGAAACGGCAACCCCAGACGTAAGTTTTGGCCTAGTGTGGGCCTTATCAGTGAAGTGGAGCCATGTCTCTCTAGGCTCTAGTGTAGAGAGTGCATGTTATGTTGAGAGAAAAAAAACAGCATGTGATTTGTTTGGGTACCCCCGGTGAAATCCCTAAATGATATATGGTAATATACAAACTGTATAGTTTTTTATAAACACAAAGTTAAACTGAATTCAGACCCATTAAGATTATCTTATCATGTTGGTGTTTAGCACAAAAATAGTTATCACATCACTCACTAGCATATTTAAAACATGCAATATCAAAGGGCTATTATGGTAAATGCCTGCTGCTGTTTTATTTTATTTATGTATTTATTGCCAAAAAGTCATACAAAAGCTTTAACAATATATTCTTTAAAGATTTATAAACTTGAAAAATGATTTATTAACTTTTCAAATTTTATTTTTTTCTTCAAGTTTCTGTAACACAGAGACCAATTCACATTGGCCATGCAATGTCAGATGGAATGACAGGATTACCAAACTCAGGAACACAACAGCCAGGACCTAGGCTTGTGCCGTATGCACCAACAATTGTAGATGGAACACAGCAGTTCTTCATGCCTAGCCAGATCATTGTACCAAGTAAGCAGTTTTAAAGGACCAGCAAATACAGTAGATTTGCATAATCATCAAATGCACAATTAAAAGACAATGTAATAGAACTTAGTATGAACTTCAAATGAGTAGTAGATTTCTCTTGTAAGGTGTATCCAGTCCACGGATCATCCATTACTTGTGGGATATTCTCCTTCCCAACAGGAAGTTGCAAGAGGACACCCACAGCAGAGCTGTCTATATAGCTCCTCCCCTAACTGCCATATCCAGTCATTCTCTTGCAACTCTCAATAAGCATGGAGGTAGTAAGAGAGAAAGTGGTGAAATGTAGCTGTTATTTTGCTTCAATGAAAAGTTTTATTTTTAAATGGTACCGGAGTTGTACTATTTTGTTCCATGCAGAAAAATAGAAGAATCTGCCTGTGATTTCTATGATCTTAGCAGGTTGTAACTAAGATCCATTGTTGTTCTCACACATGACTGAAGAGAGAGGTAACTTCAGCGGGGGAATGGTGTGCAGGTTATCCTGCTATGAGGTATGTGCAGTTAAAATTATTTTCTAGAAGATGTGAATGCTAGAAAAATGCTGCTGTTACCAAATTTATGTAAGGTAAGCCTGAATACAGTGATTTAATAGAGACTGGTATCATGCTTACTTTCTGAGGTAATACTCTTTTATATTTACAATATAAAACATTTGCTGGCATGTTTAAACGTTTTTATATATACTAGGTGGTAAAACTTTATTGGGGCCTAGTTTTTTTCCACATGGCTGGCTTAAATTTGCCTAGAAACAGTTTCCTGAGGCCTTCCACTGTGTTACTATGAGTGTGAGGGGCCTAATTTAGCGCTTTTTTTGCGCAGTAACTTTTACAGACTGAGACATCCAGCTTCCTCCAGGAGTCCCCTGAATGCTATAGGACATCTCTTGAGGGCTCTTAGGCCTTCCAAAATCGTTTGTTGGGGAAGGTAGGCCCACAGCAATTTGGGGTGCTGTTAAAAAAGTCTATCGTTTTTTTCGATCCGTTTTTTGAACTAAGGGGTTAATCATCCATTTACAAGTGGGTGCAATGCTCTGTTAGCTTATTATACACACTGTAAAAATTTTGTTTGATTTACTGCCTTTTTTCACTGTTTTTCAAATTCTGACAAAATTTGTTTCTCTTAAAGGCACAGTACCGTTTCTTATATATAATTGCTTGTTAACTTGATTTAAAGTGTTATCCAAGCTTGCTAGTCTCATTGCTAGTCTGTACAAACATGTCTGACATAGAGGAAACTCCTTGTTCATTATGTTTAAAAGCCCATGGTGGAACCCCCTCTTAGAATGTGTACCAAATGTACTGATTTCACTTTAAGCAATAAAGATCATATTTTGTCTTTAAAAAATTTATCACCAGAGGAATCTGACGAGGGGGAAGTTATGCCGACTAACTCTCCCCTCGTGTCAGATCCTTTGACTCCCGCTCAAGGAACTCACGCTCAAATAGCGCCAAGTACATCTAGGGCGCCCATAGTGTTTACTTTACAAGACATGGCGGCAGTCATGGATAATACACTGTCAGCGGTATTAGCCAGACTACATGAATTTAGAGGAAAGCGAGATAGCTCTGGAGTTAGACGAAATACAGAGCATACTGACGCTTTAAGAGCTATGTCTGATACTGCCTCACAATATGCAGAAGCTGAAGAAGGAGAGCTTCTTTCTGTGGGTGATGTTTCTGACTCAGGGAAGATGAAACCTGATTCTGATATTTCTACATTTAAATTTAAGCTTGAACACCTCCGCGTGTTACTCAGGGAGGTTTTAGCTGCTCTGAATGACTGTGATACAATTGCAGTGCCAGAGAAATTGTGTAGACTGGATAAATACTATGCAGTGCCGGTGTGCACTGATGTTTTTCCAATACCTAAAAGGTTTACAGAAATTATTACTAAGGAATGGGATAGACCAGGTGTGCCGTTCTCTTCCCCTCCTATTTTTAGAAAAATGTTTCCAATAGACGCCACCACACGGGACTTATGGCAGACAGTTCCTAAGGTGGAGGGAGCAGTTTCTACTCAAGCAAAGCGTACTACTATCCCTGTCGAGGACAGTTGTGCTTTCTTAGATCCAATGGATAAAAAGTTAGAGGGTTACCTTAAGAAAATGTTTATTCAACAAGGTTTTATCCTACAGCCCCTTGCATGCATTGCTCCTGTCACTGCTGCTGCGGCGGCGTTCTGGTTTGAGTCTCTGGAAGAGGCTTTACAGGTAGCGACTCCATTGGATGACATACTTGGCAAACTTAGAGCACTTAAGCTAGCTAATTCTTTTGTTTCTGATGCCATTGTTCATTTGACTAAACTAACGGCTAAAAATTCTGGTTTTGCTATTCAAGCGCGCAGAGCGCTATGGCTTAAATCATGGTCAGCTGACGTTACTTCAAAGTCTAAGCTGCTTAACATTCCCTTCAAGGGGCAGACCCTATTCGGGCCTGGTTTGAAGGAGATTATTGCTGATATCACTGGAGGAAAAGGTCATGCCCTTCCTCAGGATAGGTCCAAATCAAGGGCCAAACAGTCTAATTTTCGTGCCTTTCAAAACTTCAAGGCAAGTGCGGCATCAACTTCCTCTAATGCCAAACAAGAGGGAACTTTTGCTCAGTCCAAGACAGTCTGGAGACCTAACCAGACCTGGAACAAAGGTAAGCAGGCCAAAAAGCCTGCTGCTGCTGCCTCTAAGACAGCATGAAGGAACGGCCCCCTATCCGGTAGCGAATCTAGTAGGGGGCAGACTTTCGCTCTTCGCCCAGGCGTAGGCAAGAGATGTCCAGGATCCCTGGGCGTTGGAAATTATATCCCAGGGATATTTTCTGGACTTCAAGGCTTCCCCCCCAAAAGGGAGATTTCACCTTTCACAATTATCTGCAAACCAGATAAAGAGTGAGGCATTCTTACACTGTGTACAAGACTACCTAGTTATGGGAGTGATCCATCCAGTTCCAAAGGAGAACAGTGACAGGGATTTTACTCAAATCTGTTTGTGGTTCCCAAAAAAGAGGGAACCTTCAGATCAATTTTGGATCTAAAGATCTTAAACAAATTCCTCAGAGTTCCATCATTCAAGATGGAGACTATTCGTATCATCCTACCTATGATCCAGGAGGGTCAATACATGACTACAGTGGATTTATAGGATGCTTAACTTCACATTCCGATACACAAAGATCATCATCGGTTTCTCAGGTTTGCCTTCCTAGACAGGCATTACCAGTTTGTAGCTCTTCCCTTTGGGTTAGCTACAGCCCCAAGAATTTTTACGAAGGTTCTAGGGTCGTTTCTGGCGGTTCTAAGGCCGCGGGGCATAGCAGTGGCCCCTTATTTCGACGACATCCTGATTCAGGCGTCAAGCTTCCAAATTGCCAAGTCTCATACGGACATAGTGTTGGCAATTCTGAGGTCGCATGGGTGGAAGGTGAACGAGGAAAAGAGTTCTCTATCCCCCTCACAAGAGTTTCCTTCCTAGGGACTCTGATAGATTCTGTAGAAAATTTACCTGACGGAGTCCAGGTTATCAAAATTTCTAAATTCCTGCTGTGTTCTTTATTCCATTCCTCGCCCTTTGGTGGCTCAGTGCATGGAAGTAATCGGCTTAATGGTAGCGGCAATGGACATAGTGCCGTTTGCACGCCTACATCTCAGACCGCTGCAACTCTGCATGCTCAGTCAGTGGAATGGGGATTACACAGATTTGTCCCCTCCTACTAAATCTGGATCAAGAGACCAGGGATTCTCTTCTCTGGTGGCTATCTCGGGTCCATCTGTCCAAAGGTATGACCTTTCACAGGCCAGATTGGACAATTGTAATGACAGATGCCAGCCTTCTAGGTTGGGGTGCAGTCTGGAACTCCCTGAAGGCTCAGGGATCGTGGACTCAGGAGGAGTCACTCCTTCCAATAAATATTCTGGAACTGAGAGCGATATTCAATGCTCTTCAGGCTTGGCCTCAGTTAGCAACTCTGAGGTTCATCAGATTTCAGTCGGACAACATCACAACTGTGGCTTACATCAATCATCAAGGGGGAACAAGGAGTTCCCTAGCGATGTTAGAAGTCTCAAAGATAATTCGCTGGGCAGAGATCCTCTCTTGCCACCTATCGGCTATCCATATCCCAGGTGTAGAGAACTGGGAGGCGGATTTTCTAAGTCGACAGACTTTTTCATCCGGGGGAGTGGGAGCTCCATCCGGAGGTGTTTGCTTATGTGTTTCCAACGTTTCCTCTGCTCCCTCGTCTGATTGCCAAGATCAAGCAGGAGAGAGCATCGGTGATCTTGATAGCGCCTGCGTGGCCACGCAGGACCTAGTATGCAGATCTAGTGGACATGTCATCCTTTCCACCTTGGACTCTGCCGTTAAGACAAGACCTTCTACTACAAGGTCCTTTCAATCACCCAAATCTGATTTCTCTGAGACTGACTGCCTGGAGATTGAACGCTTGATGTTATCAAAGCGTGGCTTCTCCGAGTCAGTCATTGATACCTTAATACAGGCACGAAAGCCTTTCACCAGGAAAATTTACCATAAGATATGGGTAAATATCTTTATTGGTGTGAATCCAAGGGTTACTCATGGAGTAAGGTCAGGATTCCCAGGATATTATCCTTTCGCCAAGAAGGTTTGGAAAAAGGATTGTCAGCTAGTTTCTTAAAGGGATAGATTTCTGCCCTGTCTATTCTTTTGCACAAGCGTCTGGCAGATGTTCCAGACGTGCAGGCATTTTGTCAGGCTTTAGTTAGAATCAAGCCTGTGTTTAAACCTATTGCTCCGCCATGGAGCTTAAATCTGGTTCTTAAGGTTCTTCAAGGGAGTTCCGTTTGAACCTCTTCATTCCATAGATATCAAACTTTTATCTTGGAAAGTTCTTTTTTTGGTAGCTATTTCCTCGGCTCGTAGAGTTTCCGAGTTATCTGCCTTACAATGTGATTCTCCTTATCTGATCTTCCATGCAGATAAGTTAGTTCTGCGTACCAAACCTGGGTTTTTACCTAAGGTGGTATCTAATAAGAATATCAATCAAGAGATTGTTGTTCCGTCTTTGTGTCCTAATCCTTCTTCAAAGAAGGAACGTCTACACAATCAGGCCGTGGTTCGTGCTTTAAAGTTTTACTTACAAGCTACTAAAGATTTTCGTCAAACATCTGCTTTGTTTGTTGTCTACTCTGGAGAGAGGAGAGGTCAAAAGGCTTCGGCAACCTCTCTTTCTCCAACATTGGTGTGTCCGGTCCACGGCGTCATCCTTACTTGTGGGATATTCTCTTCCCCAACAGGAAATGGCAAAGAGTCTCAGCAAAGCTGGCCATATAGTCCCTCCTAGGCTCCGCCCACCCCAGTCATTCTCTTTGCCGTTGCACAGGCAACATCTCCACGGAGATGGTTAAGAGTTTTTTGGTGTTTAAATGTAGTTTTTATTCTTCTATCAAGTGTTTGTTATTTTAAAATAGTGCTGGTATGTACTATTTACTCTGAAACAGAAAAGGATGAAGATTTCTGTTTGTGAGAGGAAGATGATTTTAGCAGACAGTAACTAAAATCGATTGCTGTTTCCACATAGGACTGTTGAGATGAAGTAACTTCAGTTGGGGGAAACAGTTAGCAGGCTCTTCTGCTTAAGGTATGACTAGCCATATTTCTAACAAGACTGTGTAATGCTGGAAGGCTGTCATTTCCCCTCATGGGGACCGGTAAGCCATTTTCTTAGTCAAACAAACAGAATAAAGGGCTTAATATGGGCTATAAAACTGGTAGACATTTTTATGGGCTAAATCGATTACTTTATTTGGGCATATTATTCAGATTTAGGCTAACAATTGGCATTTATAATCTTGGGGAACGTTTATAAAACGGCAGGCACTGTGTTAGACACCTTTTTCAGTCAGGGGCCTTTCTAGTTATAGACTGAGCCTCATTTTCGCGCCATTACTGCGCAGTTGTTTTTTGAGAGCAGGGCATGCAGATGCATGTGTGAGGATCTAAAAATCACTGAAAAAGCTTCTAGAAGGCGTCATTTGGTATCGTATTCCCCTCTGGGCTTGGTTGGGTCTCAGCAAAGACTATAGCTGGGACTGTATAGGGGTTAAATTTAAAAACGGCTCCGGTTCCGTTATTTTAAGGGTTAAAGCTCTGAAATTTGGTGTGCAATACTTTTAATGCTTTAAGACACTGTGGTGAAATTTTGGTGAAATTTTGGTAATTTTTGAACGATTCCTTCATACTTTTTCACATATTCAGTAATAAAGTGTTTTCTGTTTGAAATTTAAAGAGACAGTAACGGTTTTATTTTAAAACGTTTTTTGTGCTTTGTTGACAAGTTTAAGCCTGTTTACCATGTCTGTACCTTCAGATAAGCTATGTTCTATATGTATGAAAGCCAATGTGTCTCCCCATTTAAATTTATGTGATAATTGTGCCATAGCGTCCAAACAAAGTAAGGACAGTACTGCCACAGATAATGATATTGCCCAAGATGATTCCTCAAATGAGGGGAGTAAACATGATACTACATCATCTCCTACTGTCTCTACACCAGTTTTGCCCATGCAGGAGGCCCCTAGTACATCTAGTGCGCCAATACTTATTACCATGCAACAATTAACTGCTGTAATGGATAACTCCATAGCAAATCTTTTATCCAAAATGCCTACTTATCAGAGAAAGCGTGATTGCTCTGTTTTAAACACTGAAGAGCAAGAGGGCGCTGATGATAATTGTTCTGTCGTACCCTCACACCAATCTGAAGGGGCCATGAGGGAGGTTTTGTCTGATGGAGAAATCTCAGATTCAGGAAAAATTTCTCATCAAGCTGAACCTGATGTTGTGACATTTAAATTTAAATTAGAACATCTCCGCGCACTGCTTAAGGAGGTGTTATCTACTCTGGATGATTGTGACAACTTGGTCATTCCAGAGAAATTATGCAAGATGGACAAGTTCCTAGAGGTTCCGGTGCCCCCCGACGCTTTTCCTATACCCAATCGGGTGGCGGACATAGTAATTAAGGAGTGGGAAAAGCCCGGCATACCTTTTGTCCCCCCCCTATATTTAAGAAATTATTTCCTATGGTCGACCCCAGAAAGGACTTATGGCAGACAGTCCCCAAGGTCGAGGGGGCAGTTTCTACTCTAAACAAACGCACTACTATTCCTATCGAAGATAGTTGTGTTTTCAAAGATCCTATGGATAAAAAATTGGAAGGTTTGCTTAAAAAGATTTTTGTACAGCAAGGCTACCTTCTACAACCAATTTCATGCATTGTTCCTGTCACTACGGCAGCGTGGTTCTGGTTCGAAGAACTAGAAAAGTCGCTCAGTAGAGAAACTCCATATGAGGAGGTTATGGACAGAGTTCACGCACTTAAATTTTATTTTAGATGCCGCCTTGCAATTAGCTAGATTAGCAGCGAAAAATTCAGGGTTTGCTATCGTGGCGCGCAGAGTGCTTTGGCTAAAGTCTTGGTCAGCGGATGTGTCATCCAAGACAAAATTGCTTAACATCCCTTTCAAAGGTAAAACATTATGTGGACCGGATTTGAAAGAGATTATTTCAGACATCACTGGGGGAAATGGCCACGCCCTTCCACAGGATAGGTCTTTTAAGGCTAAAAATAAGCCTAATTTTCGTCCCTTTCGCAGAAACGGACCGCCCTCTAATTCTGCATCCTCTAAGCAAGAGGGTAATGCCTCACAACCCAAACCAGCCTGGAAACCAATGCAAGGCTGGAACAAGGGTAAGCAGGCCAAGAAGCCTGCCACTGCTAACAAAACAGCATGAAGGAGTAGCCCCCGATCCGGGACCGGATCTAGTGGGGGGCAGACTCTCTCTCTTTGCTCAGGCTTGGGCAAGAGATGTTCAGGATCCTTGGGCGCTAGAAATAGTTTCTCAAGGTTATCTCCTGGAATTCAAGGAACTACCCCCAAGGGGAAGGTTCCACAGGTCTCACTTATCCTCAAACCAAATAAAGAGACAGGCATTCTTACATTGTGTAGAAGACCTGTTAAAGATGGGAGTGATACACCCAGTTCCAATAAAGGAACAAGGAATGGGATTTTATTCCAATCTGTTCGTAGTTCCCAAAAAAGAGGGAACGTTCAGACCAATTTTGGATTTGAAGATCCTAAACAAATTTCTCAGGGTACCATCGTTCAAAATGGAAACTATTCGAACGATTCTACCCACCATCCAGGAAAGTCAATTTATGACTACCGTGGATCTAAAGGATGCGTACCTACATATTCCTATCCACAAAGAACATCATCAGTTCCTAAGGTTCGCTTTTCTGGACAAGCATTACCAGTTTGTGGCCCTCCCATTCGGATTAGCCACTGCTCCAAGGATTTTCACAAAGGTGCTAGGGTCCCTTCTAGCGGTTCTAAGACCAAGGGGCATTGCAGTAGTACCTTACTTGGACGACATTCTAATACAAGCGTCGTCCCTGTCAAAAGCAAAGGCTCATACGGACATCGTTCTAGCCTTTCTCAGATCTCACGGATGGAAGGTGAACAAAGAAAAAAGTTCTCTGTCCCCGTCGACAAGAGTTCCCTTCTTGGGAACAATAATAGATTCCTTAGAAATGAGGATTTTTCTGACAGAGGTCAGAAAATCAAAACTTCTAAGCTCTTGTTAAGTGCTTCATTCTGTTCCTCGTCCTTCCATAGCGCAGTGCATGGAAGTAGTAGGATTGATGGTTGCAACAATGGACATAGTTCCTTTTGCACGAATTCATCTAAGACCATTACAACTGTGCATGCTCAAACAGTGGAATGGGGATTATACAGACTTGTCTCCAATGATTCAAGTAGATCAAAAGACCAGAGATTCACTCAGTTGGTGGCTGACCCTGGACCATCTGTCCCAGGGAATGAGCTTCCGCAGACCAGAGTGGGTCATTGTCACGACTGACGCCAGTCTAGTGGGCTGGGGAGCGGTCTGGGAATCCCTGAAAGCTCAGGGTCTATGGTCTCGGGAAGAGTCTCTTCTCCCAATAAACATTCTGGAACTGAGAGCGATATTCAATGCTCTCAGAGCTTGGCCTCAACTAGCAAAGGCCAAATTCATAAGGTTCCAATCAGACAACATGACGACCGTTGCATATATCAATCATCAGGGGGGAACAAGGAGTTCCCTGGCGATGAAAGAAGTGACCAAAATAATTCAATGGGCGGAGGATCACTCCTGCCACTTGTCTGCGATCCACATCCCAGGAGTGGAAAATTGGGAAGCGGATTTTCGTCAGACATTCCATCCGGGGGAGTGGGAACTCCACCCGGAAATCTTTGCCCAAATAACTCAATTATGGGGCATTCCAGACATGGATCTGATGGCGTCTCGTCAGAACTTCAAGGTTCCTTGCTACGGGTCCAGATCCAGGGATCCCAAGGCGACTCTAGTAGATGCACTAGTAGCACGTTGGACCTTCAACCTAGCTTATGTATTCCCACCGTTTCCTCTCATTCCCAGGCTGGTAGCCAGGATCAATCAGGATAGGGCCTCAGTGATCTTGATAGCTCCTGCGTGGCCACGCAGGACTTGGTATACAGACCTGGTGAATATGTCATCGGCTCCACCATGGAAGCTACCTTTGAGACAGGACCTTCTTGTTCAGGGTCCATTCGAACATCCAAATCTGGTCTCCCTCCAACTGACGGCTTGGAGATTGAACGCTTGATTCTATCAAAGCGTGGGTTTTCAGATTCTGTTATAGATACTCTGGTTCAGGCCAGAAAACCTGTAACTAGAAAAATTTACCATAAAATATGGAAAAAATATATCTGTTGGTGTGAATCCAAAGGATTCCCATGGAATAAGATAAAAATTCCTAAGATTCTCTCCTTTCTACAAGAAGGTTTGGAGAAAGGATTATCTGCAAGTTCTCTAAAGGGACAGATCTCTGCTTTATCTGTCTTACTACACAAAAGACTGGCAGCTGTGCCAGATGTTCAAGCATTTGTTCAGGCTCTGGTTAGGATCAAGCCTGTTTACAGACCTTTGACTCCTCCCTGGAGTCTAAATCTAGTTCTTTCAGTTCTTCAAGGGGTTCCGTTTGAACCTTTACATTCCATAGATATTAAGGCCTAGATTTGGAGTTCGGTGGTAAAAGGGCTGTTAACGCTCCGCGGGCTTTTTTCTGGCCGCACCATAAAATTAACTCTGGTATCGAGAGTTTAATCAAATGCTGCGTTAGGCTCCAAAAAAGGAGCGTACAGGCATTTTTACCGCAAATGCAACTCTCGATACCAGAGTTGCTTACGGACGCGGCCGGCCTCAAAAACGTGCTCGTGCACGATTCCCCCATAGGAAACAATGGGGCTGTTTGAGCTGAAAAAAAACCTAACACCTGCAAAAAAGCAGCATTCAGCTCCTAACGCAGCCCCATTGTTTCCTATGGGGAAACACTTCCTACGTCTGCACCTAACACTCTAACATGTACCCCGAGTCTAAACACCCCTAACCTTACACTTATTAACCCCTAATCTGCCGCCCCCGCTATCGCTGACCCCTGCATATTTTTTTAAACCCCTAATCTGCCGCTCCGTAAACCGCCGCAACCTACGTTATCCCTATGTACCCCTAATCTGCTGCCCTAACATCGCCGACCCCTATATTATATTTATTAACCCCTAATCTGCCCCCCTCAACGTCGCCGACACCTGCCTACACTTATTAACCCCTAATCTGCCGAGCGGACCTGAGCGCTACTATAATAAAGTTATGAACCCCTAACCCGCCTCACTAACCCTATCATAAATAGTATTAACCCCTAATCTGCCCTCCCTAACATCGCCGACACCTAACTTCAATTATTAACCCCTAATCTGCCGACCGGAGCTCACCGCTATTCTAATAAATGTATTAACCCCTAAAGCTAAGTCTAACACTAACACCCCCCTAAGTTAAATATAATTTACATCTAACGAAATAAATTAACTCTTATTAAATAAATGATTCCTATTTAAAGCTAAATACTTACCTGTAAAATACATCCTAATATAGCTACAATATAAATTATAATTATATTATAGCTATTTTAGGATTAATATTTATTTTACAGGTAACTTTGTAATTATTTTAACCAGGTACAATAGCTATTAAATAGTTAAGAACTATTTAATAGTTACCTAGTTAAAATAATAACAAAATTACCTGTAAAATAAGTCCTAACCTAAGATATAATTAAACCTAACACTACCCTATCAATAAAATAATTAAATAAACTACCTACAATTACCTACAATTAACCTAACACTACACTATCAATAAATTAATTAAATACAATTCCTACAAATAAATACAATTAAATAAACTAGCTAAAGTACAAAAAATAAAAAAGATCTAAGTTACAGAAAATAAAAAAATATTTACAAACATAATAAAAATATTACAACAATTTTAAACTAATTACACCTACTCTAAGCCCCCTAATAAAATAACAAAGCCCCCCAAAATAAAAAATTCCCTACCCTATTCTAAATTAAAAAAGTTACAAGCTCTTTTACCTTACCAGCCCTGAACAGGGCCCTTTGCGGGGCATGCCCCAAGAATTTCAGCTCTTTTGCCTGTAAAAGAATAAATACAATACCCCCCCCCCCAACATTACAACCCACCACCCACATACCCCTAATCTAACCCAAACCCCCCTTAAATAAACCTAACACTAAGCCCCTGAAGATCTTCCTACCTTGTCTTCACCATACCAGGTTCACCGATCCGTCCTGAAGAGCTCCTCCGATGTCCTGATCCAAGCCCAAGCGGGGGCTGAAGAGGTCCATGATCCGGTCAAAGTCTTCATCCAAGCGGGGCAGAAGAGGATCTTCCATCCGATTGAAGTCATCATCCAGGCGGCATCTTCGATCTTCTTCCATCCGGAGCGAAGCGGCAGGATCCTGAAGACATCCAGCGCGGAACATCCATCCGGACCGACGACTGAACGACGAATGACTGTTCCTTTAAGGGACGTCATCCAAGATGGCGTCCCTCGAAATTCCGATTGGCTGATAGGATTCTATCAGCCAATCGGAATTAAGGTAGGAATTTTCTGATTGGCTGATGGAATCAGCCAATCAGAATCTAGTTCAATCCGATTGGCCGATCCAATCAGCCAATCAGATTGAGCTCGCATTCTATTGGCTGATCGGAACAGCCAATCAGAAAATTCCTACCTTAATTCCGATTGGCTGATAGAATCCTATCAGCCAATCGGAATTCGAGGGACGCCATCTTGGATGACGTCCCTTAAAGGAACAGTCGTTCAGTCGTCGGTCCGGATGGATGTTCCGCGCTGGATGTCTTCAGGATCCTGCCGCTTCGCTCCGGATGGAAGAAGGAGCTCATCGGAGGAGCTCTTCAGGACGGATCGGTGAACCTGGTATGGTGAAGACAAGGTAGGAAGATCTTCAGGGGCTTAGTGTTAGGTTTATTTAAGGGGGGTTTGGGTTAGATTAGGGGTATGTGGGTGGTGGGTTGTAATGTTGGGGGGGGGGGTATTGTATTTATTCTTTTACAGGCAAAAGAGCTGAAATTCTTGGGGCATGCCCCGCAAAGGGCCCTGTTCAGGGCTGGTAAGGTAAAAGAGCTTGTAACTTTTTTAATTTAGAATAGGGTAGGGAATTTTTTATTTTGGGGGGCTTTGTTATTTTATTAGGGGGCTTAGAGTAGGTGTAATTAGTTTAAAATTGTTGTAATATTTTTATTATGTTTGTAAATATTTTTTTATTTTCTGTAACTTAGATCTTTTTTATTTTTTGTACTTTAGCTAGTTTATTTAATTGTATTTATTTGTAGGAATTGTATTTAATTAATTTATTGATAGTGTAGTGTTAGGTTAATTGTAGGTAATTGTAGGTAGTTTATTTAATTAATTTATTGATAGTGTAATGTTAGGTTTAATTGTAGGTAATTGTAGGTAGTTTATTTAATTAATGTATTGATAGTGTAGTGTTAGGTTTAATTATATCTTAGGTTAGGACTTATTTTACAGGTAATTTTGTTATTATTTTAACTAGGTAACTATTAAATAGTTCTTAACTATTTAATAGCTATTGTACCTGGTTAAAATAATTACAAAGTTACCTGTAAAATAAATATTAATCCTAAAATAGCTATAATATAATTATAATTTATATTGTAGCTATATTAGGATGTATTTTACAGGTAAGTATTTAGCTTTAAATAGGAATCATTTATTTAATAAGAGTTAATTTATTTCGTTAGATGTAAATTATATTTAATTTAGGGGGGTGTTAGTGTTAGGGTTAGACTTAGCTTTAGGGGTTAATACATTTATTAGAATAGCGGTGAGCTCCGGTCGGCAGATTAGGGGTTAATAATTGAAGTTAGGTGTCGGCGATGTTAGGGAGGGCAGATTAGGGGTTAATACTATTTATGATAGGGTTAGTGAGGCGGGTTAGGGGTTCATAACTTTATTATAGTAGCGCTCAGGTCCGCTCGGCAGATTAGGGGTTAATAAGTGTAGGCAGGTGTCGGCGACGTTGAGGGGGGCAGATTAGGGGTTAATAAATATAATATAGGGGTCGGCGATGTTAGGGGTAGCAGATTAGGGGTACATAGGGATAACGTAGGTGGCGGCGATTTGCGGTCGGAAGATTAGGGGTTAATTATTTTAAGTAGCTTGCGGCGACGTTGTGGGGGGCAAGTTAGGGGTTAAGAAATATAATATAGGGGTCGGCGGGGTTAGGGGCAGCAGATTAGGGGTACATAAGTATAACGTAGGTGGCGGTCGGCAGATTAGGGGTTAAAAATTTAAATCGAGTGGCGGCGATGTGGGGGGAGCTCGGTTTAGGGGTACATAGGTAGTTTATGGGTGTTAGTGTACTTTAGGGTACAGTAGTTAAGAGCTTTATAAACCGGCGTTAGCCAGAAAGCTCTTAACTCCTGCTATTTTCAGGCGGCTGGAGTTTTGTCGTTAGAGCTCTAACGCTCACTTCAGAAACGACTCTAAATACCGGCGTTAGAAAGATCCCATTGAAAAGATAGGCTACGCAAATGGCGTAGGGGGATCTGCGGTATGGAAAAGTCGCGGCTGAAAAGTGAGCGTTAGACCCTTTAATCACTGACTCCAAATACCAGCGGGCGGCCAAAACCAGCGTTAGGAGCCTCTAACGCTGGTTTTGACGGCTACCGCCGAACTCCAAATCTAGGCCTAAGTTACTATCTTGGAAAGTTTTGTTTTTAGTTGCAATTTCTTCTGCTAGAAGAGTTTCAGAGTTATCTGCTCTGCAGTGTTCTCCGCCCTATCTGGTGTTCCATGCAGATAAGGTGGTTTTGCGTACTAAGCCTGGTTTTCTTCCTAAAGTTGTTTCTAACAAAAATATTAACCAGGAGATAGTTGTACCTTCTTTGTGTCCGAATCCAGTTTCAAAGAAGGAACGTTTGTTACACAATTTGGACGTTGTCCGTGCTCTAAAATTCTATTTAGAGGCTACTAAAGATTTCAGACAAACATCTTCCTTGTTTGTTGTTTATTCTGGTAAAAGGAGAGGTCAAAAAGCGACTTCTACCTCTCTTTCCTTTTGGCTTAAAAGCATTATCTGATTGGCTTATGAGACTGCCGGACGGCAGCCTCCTGAAAGAATCACAGCTCACTCCACTAGGGCTGTGGCTTCCACATGGGCCTTCAAGAACGAGGCTTCTGTTGACCAGATATGTAAGGCAGCGACTTGGTCTTCACTGCACACTTTTGCCAAATTTTACAAATTTGATACTTTTGCTTCTTCGGAGGCTATTTTTGGGAGAATGGTTTTGCAAGCTGTGGTGCCTTCCGTTTAGGTAACCTGATTTGCTCCCTCCCTTCATCCGTGTCCTAAAGCTTTGGTATTGGTTCCCACAAGTAAGGATGACGCCGTGGACCGGACACACCAATGTTGGAGAAAACAGAATTTATGCTTACCTGATAAATTACTTTCTCCAACGGTGTGTCCGGTCCACGGCCCGCCCTGGTTTTTTAATCAGGTCTGATGAATTATTTTCTCTAACTACAGTCACCACGGTACCATATGGTTTCTCCTATATATATTTCCTCCTGTCAGTCGGTCGAATGACTGGGGTGGGCGGAGCCTAGGAGGGACTATATGGCCAGCTTTGCTGGGACTCTTTGCCATTTCCTGTTGGGGAAGAGAATATCCCACAAGTAAGGATGACGCCGTGGACCGGACACACCGTTGGAGAAAGTAATTTATCAGGTAAGCATAAATTCTGTTTTCTGTTTGGCTAAGAAGCATAATCCGCTTAGTCTATGAGACTGCTGGCCAGCAGCCTCCAGAAAGGATTACAGCTCATTCTACTAGAGCTGTAGCTTCCACATGGGCCTTTAAAAATGAGTCTACTGTTGAACAGATTTGCAAGGCGGCGACTTGGTCTTCGCTTCATACTTTTTCAAAATTCTATAAATTTGATACTTTTGCTTCTTCGGAGGCTATTTTTGGGAGAAAGGTTTTACAGGCAGTGGTACTTTCCGTGCCTTGTCCCTCCCTTCATCCGTGTACTTTAGCTTTGGTATTGGTATCCCACAAGTAATGGATGATCCGTGGACTGGATACACCTTACAAGAGAAAACATAATTTATGCTTACCTGATAAATTTATTTCTCTTGTGGTGTATCCAGTCCACGGCCCGCCCTGTCATTTTAAGGCAGGTATTTTTTAATTTTAAACTACAGTCACCACTGCACCCTATGGTTTCTCCTTTCTCTGCTTGTTTTCGGTCGAATGACTGGATATGGCAGTTAGGGGAGGAGCTATATAGACAGCTCTGCTGTGGGTGTCCTCTTGCAACTTCCTGTTGGGAAGGAGAATATCCCACAAGTAATGGATGATCCGTGGACTGGATACACCACAAGAGAAATAAATTTATCAGGTAAGCATAAATTATGTTTTTTTTCTGACAAAGTTATGTCTATTTCCACTCCACCAGAATCATGTGACATCCATCAGCCAATCACAAATGCATATATGTATATTCTGTGAATTCTTGCACAGTAGGAGCTGATGACTTAAAAAGTGTAAATATAAAAAGACTGCACATTTTGTTAATGGAAGTAAACTGGAAAGTTGTTTAAAATTGCATACTCTATCTGAAACATAAAAGTTAAATTTTGACTTGAGTGTTCCTTTTAAAAAGGAGTTTAGAAAATGTTAAGAATATTGGATGTATTTTGTTCAACATAGATTTCAAAATGATCTAAAATGCAAACAAAAAATACATTTTATCTTTTGTTTTTGAAATGATTAATCCTTTATTTCTTTCCTATGACATGGAGCGTCCACGACGTCATTCCAATTACTAGTGGGATATTCAACTCCTGGCCAGCAGGAGGAGGCAAAGTGTAACTGCCTTACCCATAACCCCCAGTCATTCTCTTTGCCTCTGCCAATGGAGGTTGTGCGAAGTTAGTGTCTGAAGAATTTAATCCTTTTATGGGTATTTTTCCCTGCAAGTAAGGATTAGGGTCTAGCAGTGTCCACGTCAATCTCTTGAGTAAGAGTAGTGGTGACTTTTAGCAGTTAAAAGGCGGCGACGCTGTCCTTTGCTTTACTTTTAACACTTTGCTACCCCTTTGTGGAAAGCCAGAGTTGTTTACTCTGTTCTTTCTTTTCCTACAGGTCCGTGATAGGGAGCGTAGTGCCTGCCACACCTTGAGGATCAGCATCTCTTATGCAAGGATCTAAGGTAAGTGTCTTTGCCTTCTAGGTCATGAAAGACAGCAGCACTTACGGGGTTAATCTTCCTTCTAGATCCCTTTTGTTGTTAGCTACAAAGATAATAATGCTTGATTAATATAAGGATTCATATGGGCGCATTTTTTATTGGCACACTTTAATATGGGATAAATTTATTCCTAACTTGGCAGTATGAGATTGAAGAGACAGCGTTCTCTCAATGGGCTGGGATGTATTTGTCTAGAGATATGTGTTAGACTTGAGCTGTTAGGCTGGTGAGCCATGATACTTTTATGCGGTTTGCTCTGTAAGACTGTAATGTCGTTTTCCTTCTAAATACAGTGAGAGACCACAGCTGCATTCATTACTTGTGGGAATACATGGCCACCAGGAGGAGGCAAAGACACCCCAGCCAAAGGCTTAAATACCTCCCCCGCTTCCCTCATCCCCAGTCATTCTTTGCCTTTTGTCACCGGAGGATGGCAGAGAAGTGTCTGAAGATTCAGAGTAGTCTCTTATGGAGGGTAGTAGCCTTCGCTATGGGACTGGAGTTTTAAGTAGTCTTGTCAGCCTCTCAGTGAGAATATTGACGAATGTTCGGGTCTGGAGATGCAGGGAGAGTCTTTCTGCGAACCCATCCAGACTCATATTAACAGCTCCTTAAGCAATCAGCGTTGACGAGTTTCTCTGCCTGCTTTTCTTCACTCAAGTCCATGTCAGAGGTGCTGCTACAATCTGCCAAACTTGAAGGACCGTGTCGCTGTTCCACGGCATAGATTCCGGTAAGACATAGATGTCTATGTGACTGATTGCTCCATTTATATCTGGAGTTGTTTCGCTATTTAGGTGCTTCATCTCCACTGACCTTTGTTTCAGGGATTTGCTGGAGCAGGGTTCTACTGTTCATCGCATCATGGACTCTCTGAAGCTGACTGCGTGGAATTGACCGCTTAGTCTTATCCAAGAAAGGTTTTTCTGATGGGGTATAGTGGCATCTATTATAAGGGGTGCAGGACCTACTTCTTCTGGTATGTTGAGCAGGGTTTCTCCTGGCATAAGGCCAGGTTTTCAAGGAGCTTTTCTTTTCTCCAGGATGCTCTGGGGAAGGGCCTTCTGTTAGCTCCCTTAGGGGACAGGTTTCGTCCCTATCGGTTTTTCTGCTAGAGAGGCTCTCAGAGCTTCCAGATGTCCAGTCTTGTTCATGCTTTGATTAGTTTAGGCCTGTGTTTGGATCTAGTGCTCCTCATTGGAGTTTACATCTTGTTCTACGTTTTGCACAAGACCCCGTTTGGGCTTATGCATAGAGTTGACATTAAGTTTTTCTCTCTCTGGGTTGGTTTTCTTCCTATGGTTGTTTCAGAATGCAACATCAATCAGGAGATTGTGGTTCCTTCCTTGTGTCCCAATTCTTCTTAGGAGTGGTTATTTCATAACTTGGATATGGTTCGGGCCTTGAAGTCCTGTCTTCAGGCTACAAATGAGTTTTTGTCAAACTTCCTTGTTTGTGTCTATTCTGGGAGGCGTTAGGGGCAGGAAGCCTTGTCCACTTCCTTGGTTTTCTGGTGAAGGAGCATGTTTGCTTAGCTTATTGAGTTAGCGGACACAAGCCTCCTCTAAGGTTTATGGCTCAGTTCGAGTACAGTGACTGGTTTTGGGTCTCTGACATGGGATCCTATGGTTCTGATTGTTGGGTGGCTACTTGGTCCTCCTAACAATCTTATATTTTTCTTTTTTGCTTCTGTCAAGGAAGCCTTGGGAGTTTGAGTTTCTGGCATGCTATGGTTTACTCAGGTTGGGCTGCTTCTTATTTGTACCCTCCCGTTAGCATTCAATGTCCTCTGTAGCTTGGGTATAATTTCCCACAAGTAATGACTGCAGTTGTGGACTCTCCCTGTATTTAGAAGGAAAACATAAATTATGACTTGCCAGGTAATTTCCTTTTCTTCCTTTTCTTCTGGCACCTTTTTCACTCTGATATTTCTCGTACTGTTCCTTGTTCCCTTGGCAGAATGACTGTGGGATGAGGGAAGCGGGGGAGGTATTTAAGCATTTGGCTGGGGTGTCTTTGCCTTTGCACTTTCGGTTACGCAGTACAGTTAAGCTTTTCAAGTGGAGGCTGTTCTCTTGGTTACTTGTTAGTGGGGTATTATCTTGGCGGTAGGAACCTCAGGCAATCTGAGGTATTTTTTTATCTAAAAGTTTTGTTTTGTTTTCTCAAGAGGTCTAAGTGGCTCACTGGAATAATCCACATTATAGTACAGACAACTACACAAAGTGCGATGCCTGGTTCTTTATAGGTCCTTGCTTAAATGAGTTTTAATCTTTAATTAAAATTTTAAAAGCATTTTTATTTTACATTTTGCCTTGTTTACTTGTGGGGATTATTAGCTATAGGCTTAGAACAGGATCAGTCCAGCTCCATAGATAAATGTTTACTTTGTTTAGAAGCCTAAATTGTTTTGCCTATGCAATTTTGTTCTTCTTGTTTATCTAAGACTTTAAAATTTAAAGACAGATTACTCCTTTCTGCCTAATGTCTTTTAGGATAATGCTGTGCGTGACATGCCTCAGCTTTCTCCTTAAACGTCCCATGTCTTAGTTGTTTCTCATACTGTGCCTTCTGTGTCCTCTCATCCTCCTGGGGGTGTTTATTTACCTGGGGATTTTGCCACTCAGGTTTCTTCTGCAGTAACAGCGGCTTTGTCAGCTTTCCCTTCATTGGGTAAGCGCAAGAGAAAATTTAAACACTTGCCTAATGCTAAGGTTTCTGATTCTAGGACTGCATTAGCCACTCTTACTCAGATGTCTGATGATGATACTTTAGTAGCTTCTGAAGGGGAGATCTCAGACTCTGACACTTCAGCAGAAAAATCTTCAGAATCTGAAGAAGGTAATTTTACATTTAAGCTTGAGCACCTCCGATTACTTTTGAAGGAGGTTCTAGCTACTTTGAACGACTCTGAACCGGTGGTTGCTGTCAACCCCACAAAGTCTTCAAAATTGGATAGAGTCTATGATTCCCCATCTTCTGAGGAGGTTTTTCCTGTACCAAGGAAGATGTCTGAAATTATTGCTCAGAAATGGGACAAACCAGGGGTTCCTTTTTAACTTCCCCTGTTTTTAAGAAGATGTTTCCTGTGGCTGACTCTATTTGTGACTCATGGTGCACTGTTCAAAAAGTAGAAGGAGCTATTTCTACTCTTGCTAAGAGAACTTCCATTCCTATAAAGGATTACTTAAAAAAGATGTATGTCCATCATGGATTGCAGTGGCAACCAGCAGCGAGTATTGCTACGGTTGCAGGAGCTGCATCTTATTGGTGCGATGCGTTATCTGATCTTATTACAGCGGAAACTACAGTAGAGGAGATCCAAGATAGGATCAAAGCTCTTAAATTGGCCAATACTTTTATCTGTGATGCCAATATGCAGATAATTTGTCTGGGAGCTAAGATGTCTAGCTTCACGGTTCTAGCTCGTAGGGCTCTGTGGTTAAAATCTTGGTCGGCCGATGTCTCTTCTAAGGCCAAGCTTTTGGCTTTACCTTACAAGGGAAAGACTCTTTTCTCTTGTTAAGTGTATCCAGTCCACGGATCATCCATTACTTATGGGATATTAACTCCTCCCCAACAGGAAGTGCAAGAGGATTCACCCAGCAGAGCTGCTATATAGCTCCTCCCCTAACTGCCATTACCAGTCATTCTCTTGCACCCAACGAATAGATAGGATGTGTGAGAGGACTGTGGTGATTATACTTAGTTTCATACCTTCAATCAAAAGTTTGTTATTTTATAATAGCACCAGAGTGTGTTATTCCTTCTCTGGTAGAATTTGAAGAAGAATCTACCTGAGTTTTTCTATGATTTTAGCCGGAGTAGTTAAGATCATATTGCTGTTTCTCGGCCATCTGAGGAGAGGTAAACTTCAGATCAGGGAACAGCGGGCAGATTAATCTGCAAAGAGGTATGTAGCAGCTTATTATTTTCTGACAATGGAATTGATGAGAAAATTCTGCCATACCGATATAATGTAAACTCAGCCTTAAATGCAGTAGCAGCAACTGGTATCAGGCTGTCATGTATGTATATTTTACACTTCAGTATTCTGGGGAATGGCACATCGCTGGAATTATACTGTATGCATAAAACTTTAGCCTAATTTGCAGGGACTAGCAACAGGCTTTTTAATAACACTCAATTTATTAATGTTAAACGTTTTTTGCTGGCATGTAAAATCGTTTAATTTTCTGAGGTACTGGGTGAAAATATGTTTTGGGCACTATTTTTTTCCACTTGGCAGTCGTTTTATTTAATTAATGACAGTTTACTGATCTCTCTCACTGTTATGTTTATTGTCTTCCCTGCATGATCCGGTTCATCTCTACAGAACTCAGGGGTCTTCAAAACTTGTTTTGAGGGAGGTAATCACTCACAACAGAGCTGTGAGATTGTAGTTGACTGTGATAAAAAAAACAAAACGTTTATTTCTCCAACATAGGTGTGTCCGGTCCACGGCGTCATCCTTACTTGTGGGATATTCTCTTCCCCAACAGGAAATGGCAAAGAGCCCAGCAAAGCTGGTCACATGATCCCTCCTAGGCTCCGCCTACCCCAGTCATTCTCTTTGCCGTTGTACAGGCAACATCTCCACGGAGATGGCTTAGAGTTTTTTAGTGTTTAACTGTAGTTTTTATTATTCAATCAAGAGTTTGTTATTTTGAAATAGTGCTGGTATGTACTATTTACTCAGAAACAGAAAAGAGATGAAGATTTCTGTTTGTATGAGGAAAATGATTTTAGCAACCGTAACTAAAATCCATGGCTGTTCCACACAGGACTGTTGGAAGCAATTAACTTCAGTTGGGGGAACAGTGTGCAGTCTCTTGCTGCTTGAGGTATGACACATTCTAACAAGACGATGTAATGCTGGAAGCTGTCATTTTCCCTATGGGATCCGGTAAGCCATGTTTATTACGATCATAAATAAGGGCTTCACAAGGGCTTATTAAGACTGTAGACTGTTTCTGGGCTAAATCGATTCATTATTAACACATATTTAGCCTTGAGGAATCATTTTATCTGGGTATTTTGATATAATAATATCGGCAGGCACTGTATTAGACACCTTATTCCTTAGGGGCTTTCCCAAAGCTTAAGCAGAGCCTCATTTTCGCGCCGGTGTGGCGCACTTGTTTTTGAGAGGCATGGCATGCAGTCGCATGTGAGAGGAGCTCTGATACTTAGAAAAGACTTTCTGAAGGCGTCATTTGGTATCGTATTCCCCTTTGGGCTTGGTTGGGTCTCAGCAAAGCAGATACCAGGGACTGTAAAGGGGTTAAAGCTTAAAACGGCTCCGGTTCCGTTATTTTAAGGGTTAAAGCTTCCAAATTTGGTGTGCAATACTTTTAAGGCTTTAAGACACTGTGGTGAAAATTTGGTGAATTTTGAACAATTCCTTCATGTTTTTTCGCAATTGCAGTAATAAAGTGTGTTCAGTTTAAAATTTAAAGTGACAGTAACGGTTTTATTTTAAAACGTTTTTGTACTTTGTTATCAAGTTTATGCCTGTTTAACATGTCTGAACTACCAGATAGACTGTGTTCTGAATGTGGGGAAGCCAGGATTCCTATTCATTTAAATAAATGTGATTTATGTGATAATGACAATGATGCCCAAGATGATTCCTCAAGTGAGGGGAGTAAGCATGGTACTGCATCATTCCCTCCTTCGTCTACACGAGTCTTGCCCACTCAGGAGGCCCCTAGTACATCTAGCGCGCCAATACTCCTTACTATGCAACAATTAACGGCTGTAATGGATAATTCTGTCAAAAACATTTTAGCCAAAATGAACCCTTGTCAGCGTAAGCGTGGCTGCTCTGTTTTAGATACTGAAGAGCATGACGACGCTGATATTAATATCTCTGAAGGGCCCCTAACCCAGTCTGATGGGGCCAGGGAGGTTTTGTCTGAGGGAGAAATTACTGATTCAGGGAACATTTCTCAACAGGCTGAACCTGATGTGATTGCATTTAAATTTAAGTTGGAACATCTCCGCATTCTGCTTAAGGAGGTATTATCCACTCTGGATGATTGTGAAAAGTTGGTCATCCCAGAGAAACTATGTAAAATGGACAAGTTCCTAGAGGTGCCGGGGCTCCCAGAAGCTTTTCCTATACCCAAGCGGGTGGCGGACATTGTTAATAAAGAATGGGAAAGGCCCGGTATTCCTTTCGTCCCTCCCCCCATATTTAAAAAATTGTTTCCTATGGTCGACCCCAGAAAGGACTTATGGCAGACAGTCCCCAAGGTCGAGGGAGCGGTTTCCACTTTAAACAAACGCACCACTATACCCATAGAGGATAGTTGTGCTTTCAAAGATCCTATGGATAAAAAATTAGAAGGTTTGCTTAAAAAGATGTTTGTTCAGCAGGGTTACCTTCTACAACCAATTTCATGCATTGTCCCTGTCGCTACAGCCGCATGTTTCTGGTTCGATGAGCTGATAAAGACGCTCGATAGTGATTCTCCTCCTTATGAGGAGATTATGGACAGAATCAATGCTCTCAAATTGGCTAATTCTTTCACCCTAGACGCCACTTTGCAATTGGCTAGGTTAGCGGCTAAGAATTCTGGGTTTGCTATTGTGGCGCGCAGAGCGCTTTGGTTGAAATCTTGGTCGGCTGATGCGTCTTCCAAGAACAAGCTACTAAACATTCCTTTCAAGGGGAAAACGCTGTTTGGCCCTGACTTGAAAGAGATTATCTCTGATATCACTGGGGGTAAGGGCCACGCCCTTCCTCAGGATCGGCCTTTCAAGGCAAAAAATAGACCTAATTTTCGTCCCTTTCGTAAAAACGGACCAGCCCAAAGTGCTACGTCCTCTAAGCAAGAGGGTAATACTTCTCAAGCCAAGCCAGCTTGGAGACCAATGCAAGGCTGGAACAAGGGAAAGCAGGCCAAGAAACCTGCCACTGCTACCAAGACAGCATGAAATGTTGGCCCCCGATCCGGGACCGGATCTGGTGGGGGGCAGACTCTCTCTCTTCGCTCAGGCTTGGGCAAGAGATGTTCTGGATCCTTGGGCGCTAGAAATAGTCTCCCAAGGTTATCTTCTGGAATTCAAGGGACTTCCCCCAAGGGGGAGGTTCCACAGGTCTCAGTTGTCTTCAGACCACATAAAAAGACAGGCGTTCTTACATTGTGTAGAAGACCTGTTAAAAATGGGAGTGATTCATCCTGTTCCATTAAGAGAACAAGGGATGGGGTTCTACTCCAATCTGTTCATAGTTCCCAAAAAAGAGGGAACGTTCAGACCAATCTTAGATCTCAAGATCTTAAACAAGTTTCTCAAGGTTCCATCGTTCAAGATGGAAACCATTCGAACTATTCTTCCTTCCATCCAGGAAGGTCAATTCATGACCACGGTGGATTTAAAGGATGCGTATCTACATATTCCTATCCACAAGGAACATCATCGGTGCCTAAGGTTCGCATTCCTGGACAAACATTACCAGTTCGTGGCGCTTCCTTTCGGATTAGCCACTGCTCCAAGGATTTTCACAAAGGTACTAGGGTCCCTTCTAGCTGTGCTACGACCAAGGGGCATTGCGGTAGTACCTTACTTGGACGACATTCTGATTCAAGCGTCGTCCCTTCCTCAAGCAAAGGCTCACACGGACATCGTCCTGGCCTTTCTCAGATCTCACGGTTGGAAAGTGAACGTGGAAAAGAGTTCTCTATCCCCGTCAACAAGGGTTCCCTTCTTGGGAACAATTATAGACTCCTTAGAAATGAGGATTTTTCTGACAGAGGTCAGAAAAACAAAACTTCTAGACTCTTGTCGGATACTTCATTCCGTTCCTCTTCCTTCCATAGCTCAGTGCATGGAAGTGATCGGGTTGATGGTAGCGGCAATGGACATAGTTCCTTTTGCGCGCATTCATCTAAGACCATTACAACTGTGCATGCTCAGTCAGTGGAATGGGGACTATACAGACTTGTCTCCGAAGATACAAGTAAATCAGAGGACCAGAGATGGTGGCTGTCCCTGGACAACCTGTCACAAGGGATGACATTCCGCAGACCAGAGTGGGTCATTGTCACGACCGACGCCAGTCTGATGGGCTGGGGCGCGGTCTGGGGATCCCTGAAAGCTCAGGGTCTTTGGTCTCGGGAAGAATCTCTTCTACCGATAAATATTCTGGAACTGAGAGCGATATTCAATGCTCTCAAGGCTTGGCCTCAGCTAGCGAGGACCAAGTTCATACGGTTTCAATCAGACAACATGACAACTGTTGCGTACATCAACCATCAGGGGGGAACAAGGAGTTCCCTAGCGATGGAAGAAGTGACCAAAATTATTCTATGGGCGGAGTCTCACTCCTGCCACCTGTCTGCTATCCACATCCCAGGAGTGGAAAATTGGGAAGCGGATTTTCTGAGTCGTCAGACATTGCATCCGGGGGAGTGGGAACTCCATCCGGAAATCTTTGCCCAAGTCACTCACCTGTGGGGCATTCCAGACATGGATCTGATGGCCTCTCGTCAGAACTTCAAAGTTCCTTGCTACGGGGCCAGATCCAGGGATCCCAAGGCGGCTCTAGTGGATGCACTAGTAGCACCTTGGACCTTCAAACTAGCTTATGTGTTCCCGCCATTTCCTCTCATCCCCAGGCTGGTAGCCAGGATCAATCAGGAGAGGGCGTCGGTGATCTTGATAGCTCCTGCGTGGCCACGCAGGACTTGGTATGCAGATCTGGTGAATATGTCATCGGCTCCACCTTGGAAGCTACCTTTGAGACGAGACCTTCTTGTTCAGGGTCCGTTCGAACATCCGAATCTGGTTTCACTCCAGCTGACTGCTTGGAGATTGAACGCTTGATTTTATCGAAGCGAGGATTCTCAGATTCTGTTATCGATACTCTTGTTCAGGCCAGAAAGCCTGTAACTAGAAAGATTTACCACAAAATTTGGAAAAAATATATCTGTTGGTGTGAATCTAAAGGATTCCCTTGGGACAAGGTTAAGATTCCTAGGATTCTATCCTTCCTTCAAGAAGGATTGGAAAAAGGATTATCTGCAAGTTCCCTGAAGGGACAGATTTCTGCCTTGTCGGTGTTACTTCACAAAAAGCTGGCAGCTGTGCCAGATGTTCAAGCCTTTGTTCAGGCTCTGGTTAGAATCAAGCCTGTTTACAAACCTTTGACTCCTCCTTGGAGTCTCAATTTAGTTCTTTCAGTTCTTCAGGGGGTTCCGTTTGAACCCTTACATTCCGTTGATATTAAGTTATTATCTTGGAAAGTTTTGTTTTTAGTTGCAATTTCTTCTGCTAGAAGAGTTTCAGAATTATCTGCTCTGCAGTGTTCTCCTCCTTATCTGGTGTTCCATGCAGATAAGGTGGTTTTACGTACTAAACCTGGTTTTCTTCCAAAGGTTGTTTCTAACAAAAACATTAACCAGGAGATTATCGTACCTTCTCTGTGTCCGAAACCAGTTTCAAAGAAGGAACGTTTGTTGCACAATTTGGATGTTGTTCGCGCTCTAAAATTCTATTTAGATGCTACAAAGGATTTTAGACAAACATCTTCCTTGTTTGTTGTTTATTCAGGTAAAAGGAGAGGTCAAAAAGCAACTTCTACCTCTCTCTCTTTTTGGATTAAAAGCATCATCAGATTGGCTTACGAGACTGCCGGACGGCAGCCTCCCGAAAGAATCACAGCTCATTCCACTAGGGCTGTGGCTTCCACATGGGCCTTCAAGAACGAGGCTTCTGTTGGTCAGATATGTAGGGCAGCGACTTGGTCTTCACTGCACACTTTTACCAAATTTTACAAGTTTGATACTTTTGCTTCTTCTGAGGCTATTTTTGGGAGAAAGGTTTTGCAAGCCGTGGTGCCTTCCATTTAGGTGACCTGATTTGCTCCCTCCCTTCATCCGTGTCCTAAAGCTTTGGTATTGGTTCCCACAAGTAAGGATGACGCCGTGGACCGGACACACCTATGTTGGAGAAAACAGAATTTATGTTTACCTGATAAATTACTTTCTCCAACGGTGTGTCCGGCCCACGGCCCGCCCTGGTTTTTTAATCAGGTTTGATAATTTATTTTCTTTAACTACAGTCACCACGGTACCATATGGTTTCTCCTATGCAAATATTCCTCCTTAACGTCGGTCGAATGACTGGGGTAGGCGGAGCCTAGGAGGGATCATGTGACCAGCTTTGCTGGGCTCTTTGCCATTTCCTGTTGGGGAAGAGAATATCCCACAAGTAAGGATGACGCCGTGGACCGGACACACCGTTGGAGAAAGTAATTTATCAGGTAAACATAAATTCTGTTTTCTGTATTTTTTTTATTTTTTTTTCTGCTATCAGGGTTAGTTATCCTTTGCTAATGGGAGCAATCCTTTGCTAAAATTGTGTTTTTTACAAAGATTTGATGCTATAACTTTTCAGTTTATTAATTTTCAACTGTCATAACTTTTTCTGTGCTTCTTATAGGCACAGTACGTTTTCATATTATAGTAAATTACTTGAAAAGTATTTCCAAGTTGCTAGTTTATTTGCTAGTGTGTTAAACATGTCTGATTCAGAGGAAGATATCTGTGCTATATGTGCTAAAGCCAAAGTGGAGCCCAATAGAAATTTATGTACTAACTGTATTGATGCTACTTTAAATAAAAGTCAATCTGTACAAATTGAACATATTTCACCAAACAACGAGGGGAGAGTTATGCCGACTAACTTGCCTCACGTGTCAGTACCTGCATCTCCCGCTCGTAGCGCTGTAGCGCCGAGTACATCTGGGCGGCCATTACAAATCACATTACAGGATATGGCTACTGTTATGACTGAAGTTTTGGCAAAATTACCAGAACTAAGAGGTAAGCGTGATCACTCTGGGGTGAGAACAGAGTGCGCTGATAATATTAGGGCCATGTCAGACACTGCGTCACAATTTGCAGAACATGAGGACGGAGAGCTTCATTCTGCGGGTGACGGTTCTGATCCAAACAAACTGGATTCAGATATTTCAAATTTTAAATTTAAGCTGGAAAACCTCCGTGTATTACTAGGGGAGGTGTTAGCGGCTCTGAATGATTGTAACACAGTTGCAATACCAGAGAAAATGTGTAGGTTGGATAAATATTTTGCGGTACCGGTGAGTACTGACGTTTTTCCTATACCTAAGAGACTTACTGAAATTGTTACTAAGGAGTGGGATAGACCCGGTGTGCCGTTCTCACCCCCTCCGATATTTAGAAAGATGTTTCCAATAGACGCCACCACACGGGACTTATGGCAAACGGTCCCTAAGGTGGAGGGAGCAGTTTCTACTTTAGCTAAGCGTACCACTATCCCGGTGGAGGATAGCTGTGCCTTTTCAGATCCAATGGATAAAAATTTAGAGGGTTACCTTAAGAAAATGTTTGTTCAACAAGGTTTTATATTGCAACCTCTTGCATGCATTGCGCCTGTCACGGCTGCAGCAGCATTTTGGTTTGAGTCTCTGGAAGAGACACTTGAATCAGCTCCATTAGATGAGATTACACACAAGCTTAAAGCCCTTAAGTTAGCTAACTCATTTATTTCAGATGCCGTAGTACATTTAACTAAACTTACGGCTAAGAATTCCGGATTCGCCATTCAGGCACGCAGAGCACTGTGGCTAAAATCCTGGTCAGCTGACGTTACTTCTAAATCTAAATTGCTTAATATACCTTTCAAAGGGCAGACCTTATTCGGGCCCGGGTTGAAAGAAATTATCGCTGACATTACAGGAGGTAAAGGCCATGCCCTGCCTCAAGACAGAGCCAAACCTAAGGCTAGACAGTCTAATTTTCGTTCCTTTCGTAATTTCAAAGCAGGAGCAGCATCAACTTCCTCTGCACCAAAACAGGAAGGAGCTGTTGCTCGCTACAGACAAGGCTGGAGACCTAACCAGTCCTGGAACAAGGGCAAGCAGGCCAGGAAACCTGCTGCTGCCCCTAAGACAGCATGAATCGAGGGCCCCCGATCCGGGAACGGATCTAGTGGGGGGCAGACTTTCTCTCTTCGCCCAGGCTTGGGCAAGAGATGTCCAGGATCCCTGGGCGTTAGAGATCATATCTCAGGGATACCTTCTAGACTTCAAATTCTCTCCCCCAAGAGGGAGATTTCATCTGTCAAGGTTGTCAACAAACCAAATAAAGAAAGAGGCGTTTCTACGCTGCGTACAAGATCTTTTATTAATGGGAGTGATCCATCCGGTTCCGCGGTCGGAACAAGGACAAGGGTTTTACTCAAATCTGTTTGTGGTTCCCAAAAAAGAGGGAACTTTCAGGCCAATCTTGGATTTAAAGATCCTAAACAAATTCCTAAGAGTTCCATCGTTCAAAATGGAAACTATTCGGACAATTTTACCCATGATCCAAAAGGGTCAGTACATGACCACAGTGGATTTAAAGGATGCTTACCTTCACATACCGATTCACAAAGATCATTACCGGTATCTAAGGTTTGCCTTTCTAGACAGGCATTACCAGTTTGTAGCTCTTCCATTCGGATTGGCTACGGCTCCGAGAATCTTCACAAAGGTTCTGGGTGCTCTTCTGGCGGTACTAAGACCGCGAGGAATTGCGGTAGCTCCGTACCTAGACGACATTCTGATACAAGCTTCAAGCTTTCAAACTGCCAAGTCTCATACAGAGTTAGTACTGGCATTTCTAAGGTCGCATGGATGGAAGGTGAACGAAAAGAAGAGTTCTCTCTTTCCACTCACAAGAGTTCCCTTCTTGGGGACTCTTATAGATTCTTTAAAAATGAAGATTTACCTGACAGAAGACAGGTTAACAAAGCTTCAAAATGCATGCCGTGTCCTTCATTCCATTCAACACCCGTCAGTAGCTCAATGCATGGAGGTGATCGGCTTAATGGTAGCAGCAATGGACATAGTACCCTTTGCACGCCTACATCTCAGACCGCTGCAATTGTGCATGCTAAGTCAGTGGAATGGGGATTACTCAGACTTGTCCCCTACTCTGAATCTGGATCAAGAGACCAGAAATTCTCTTCTATGGTGGCTTTCTCGGCCACATCTGTCCAGGGGGATGCCATTCAGCAGGCCGGACTGGACAATTGTAACAACAGACGCCAGCCTACTAGGTTGGGGCGCTGTCTGAAATTCTCTGAAGGCTCAGGGACAATGGAATCAGGAGGAGAGTCTCCTACCAATAAACATTCTGGAATTGAGAGCAGTTCTCAATGCCCTTCTGGCTTGGCCCCAGTTAACAACTCGGGGGTTCATCAGGTTTCAGTCGGACAACATCACGACTGTAGCTTACATCAACCATCAGGGAGGGACAAGAAGCTCCCTAGCAATGATGGAAGTATCAAAGATAATTCGCTGGGCAGAGTCTCACTCTTGCCACCTGTCAGCAATCCACATCCCGGGAGTGGAGAACTGGGAGGCGGATTTCTTAAGTCGTCAGACTTTTCATCCGGGGGAGTGGGAACTTCATCCGGAGGTCTTTGCCCAAATACTTCGACGTTGGGGCAAACCAGAGATAGATCTCATGGCGTCTCGACAGAACGCCAAGCTTCCTCGTTACGGGTCCAGATCCAGGGATCCGGGAGCGGTTCTGATAGATGCTTTGACAGCACCTTGGACCTTCGGGATGGCTTATGTGTTTCCACCCTTCCCGATGCTTCCTCGATTGATTGCCAGAATCAAACAGGAGAGAGCATCAGTGATTCTAATAGCGCCTGCATGGCCACGCAGGACTTGGTATGCAGATCTAGTGGACATGCCATCCTGTCCACCTTGGTCGCTACCTCTGAAACAGGACCTTCTGATCCAGGGTCCCTTCAAACATCAAAATCTAATTTCTCTGAAGCTGACTGCTTGGAAATTGAACGCTTGATTTTATCAAAACGTGGTTTTTCTGAGTCAGTTATTGATACCTTAATACAGGCTAGGAAGCCTGTTACCAGAAAGATTTACCATAAGATATGGCGCAAATACTTATATTGGTGCGAATCCAAGAGTTACTCATGGAGTAAGGTTAGGATTCCGAGGATATTGTCTTTTCTACAAGAAGGTTTAGAAAAGGGTTTATCCGCTAGTTCCTTAAAGGGACAGATTTCAGCTCTGTCCATTCTTTTACACAAACGTCTGTCAGAAGTTCCGGACGTTCAAGCTTTTTGTCAGGCTTTAGCTAGGATCAAGCCTGTGTTTAAAACTGTTGCTCCACCATGGAGTTTGAACTTAGTTCTTAATGTTTTACAGGGGGTTCCGTTTGAACCCCTTCATTCCATTGATATCAAGTTGTTATCTTGGAAAGTTCTGTTTTTAATGGCGATTTCCTCGGCTCGAAGAGTCTCTGAGTTATCTGCCTTACATTGTGATTCTCCTTATCTGATTTTTCATTCAGACAAGGTAGTTCTGCGTACTAAACCTGGGTTCCTACCTAAGGTGGTCACTAACAGGAATATCAATCAAGAGATTGTGGTTCCATCTTTGTGTCCTAATCCTTCTTCGAAAAAGGAACGTCTGCTACACAATCTAGATGTAGTCCGTGCCCTGAAATTTTATCTACAGGCAACTAAGGATTTTCTACAAACGTCTTCCCTGTTTGTCGTTTATTCTGGTCAGAGGAGAGGTCAAAAAGCTTCGGCTACCTCTCTCTCCTTTTGGCTTCGTAGCATAATACGGTTAGCCTATGAGACTGCTGGACAGCAGCCTCCTGAAAGAATTACAGCACATTCTACTAGAGCTGTGGCTTCCACTTGGGCCTTTAAGAATGAGGCTTCTGTTGAACAGATTTGCAAGGCTGCAACTTGGTCTTCTCTTCATACTTTTTCCAAATTTTACAAATTTGACACTTTTGCTTCTTCGGAGGCTGTTTTTGGGAGAAAGGTTCTTCAGGCAGTGGTTCCTTCCGTATAAAGAGCCTGCCTGTCCCTCCCGTCATCCGTGTACTTTAGCTTTGGTATTGGTATCCCATAAGTAATGGATGATCCGTGGACTGGATACACTTAACAAGAGAAAACATAATTTATGCTTACCTGATAAATTTATTTCTCTTGTAGTGTATCCAGTCCACGGCCCGCCCTGTCACTTTAAGGCAGGTAATGTTTCCATTAAACTACAGTCACCACTGCACCCTATGGTTTTCCTTTCTCTGCATGTTTTCGGTCGAATGACTGGTAATGGCAGTTAGGGGAGGAGCTATATAGCAGCTCTGCTGGGTGAATCCTCTTGCACTTCCTGTTGGGGAGGAGTTAATATCCCATAAGTAATGGATGATCCGTGGACTGGATACACTACAAGAGAAATAAATTTATCAGGTAAGCATAAATTATGTTTTTGGACCTGGTCGGGCAGAGATCATTTCAGAGATTACTGGTGGAAAGGGATTTTCTTACCTCAGGACAAGAAGAACAGACCTAGAGGTCATCAGACTTCTCATTTTTGTTCCTTTCGTAACTTTAAGGGACAAAAGTCCTCTTCTTCCTCATCTATACCGTATCAACGCAGATCTTCTTGGAAATCCAACCAGCCTTGGAATAAGGGAAAACAAAACAAAAAATCTTTTTGCTAACTCTAAATCAGCATGAAGGTTCCGCCCTTGATTCTTGTGTGGATCAGGTGGGGGCGCAGGCTTTCTTTTTTTCGTAAAGCCTGGATATGCGATGTCCCAGACCCTTGGACGGTGGACATAGTATCTTAGGGTTAAAGAATATGATTCAAGTCTTGCCCTCCAAGGGGCAGATTTCTCCTGTCAAGACTTTCCTCAAACCAAATAAAAAAGGATGCCTTCTTAAACTGTGTAAAAGACCTATACTCTCTGAGAGTTATTGTTCCTGTCCCTCTAGCAGAGCAGGGTTTAGGATTTAGGATTCTACTCAAATCTATTTGTAGTTCCCAAAAAGGAGGGAACTTTTCGGCCCATTTTAGACCTCAAGTGTCTAAACAAATTTTTTAGGGTTCCATCCTTCAAGATATAAAGATATTCTCCCTTTAGTACAGGAAGGTCAGTTTATGACGACCATAGACCTGAAGGACGCATACCTTCACATTCCCATACACAGGGAACACTATCAGTATCAGAGGTTTGCCTTTCTGAACAAACACTTTCAATTTGTTGCACTTCCATTTGGTCTGGCCACGGCTCCCAGAATATTCACAAAGGTTCTGGGGGCGCTATTGGCTGTGATCAGATCTCAGGGAATTGCTGTGGTGCCTTATCTGGACGACATCTTGGTTCAGGTGTCATCTTTTCAACTAGCCCAATCTTATACAGAGATGCTGTTGTCTTTTCTACGTTACCATGGGTGGAAGGTTTATTTGGAAAAGAGTTCTCTTCTATCTACCAAAGTGTGTTTTCTAGGGACTATAATAGATTCCCTGTCCATGATGACTTTTCTGACGGAGGTCAGAAAAGACAAGATTCTTGCTTCCTGCCTTTCTCTCCAGTCTGCCTTTCGTCCATCTGTGGCCCAATGCATGGAGGTGATTGGACTGATGGTGGCATCCATATACATTATTCCTTTTGCTCGGTTCCATCTACGACTGCTGCAGCTTTGTATTCTCTGTCAATGGAACAGAGATCATTCGGATTTAACTCAAAGGATAAATCTGGACCCTCTGACAAGAGACTCTCTCTCATGGTGGGTGTCACAGGAACATCTGTCTCAGGGCAGCTTTCTAAAACCTTCCTGGGAAATTGTGACTGTCAGGCTGGGCTGCTGTTTGGGGCCTTCTAAAAGCTCAGGGCCTGTGGTCTCGGGGGGAGTCCTCTCTTCCCATAAGCATCTTGGGATTGAGAGCTATCTTCAATGCCCTATTAGCGTTGCCTCAACTAGCGTTAGTCCGATTTATCTATATTTCAATCGGACAACATCACCTCAGTGGCTTACATCAACCACCAGGGAGGGACTCGGAGTTCCTTAGCCATGAAGGAGGTGACTCAAATTCTACAGTGGGAGGAAGCCCACGATTGTCTCCTATCTGCTATCCACATTCCAGGAGTGGACAATTGGGAAGCAGATTTCTTTCTTATGACAGGGTGAGTCCACGGGATCATCAATTACTGTTGGGACTATCACTCCTGGCCAGCAGGAGGAGACAAATGGCATCACAGCAAAGCTGTTAAGTATCACTTCCCTTACCACAAACCCCAGTAATTCTCTTTCCCTTCAGTGCAAGGAGGAGGTGATACTGCTATCTCTTCTGCTCGGAGAGTGTCTGAACTCTCAGCTTTGCAGTGTGATTCTCCTTATCTCATATTTCATGCTGATAAGGCAGTTCTCCTTACTAAGTTTGGTTTTCTTCCTAAGGTTGTTTCGAACAGGAATATTAATCAGGAAATATTTGTTCCTTCTCTCTGTCCTAATCCTTCTCATAAAGAATGTTTATTACACAACTTAGACATTGTGCATGCTCTCAAGTTCTATTTGCTGGCTACGAAGGACTTTCGTCAGCCTTCTGCACTGTTTGTTTGCTTTTCTGGAAAACTTAAAGGTACGGCTACTTCTCTTTCTCTTTGGTTGAGAAGTATTATTTGTATGGCTTATGAGACTGCTGCACGGCAGCCTCCTGAGAGAATTACAGCTCATTCCACCAGGGCGGTGTCGTCTTCTTGGGCCTTCAAGAATTAGGCCTCTGTTGAACAGATCTGTAAGGCTGCGACTTGGTCTTCTTTGCACAGTTTTCCTAAATTCTATAA
Source organism: Bombina bombina (assembly GCF_027579735.1). NCBI lineage: Eukaryota > Metazoa > Chordata > Amphibia > Anura > Bombinatoridae > Bombina > Bombina bombina. Next base: position 218,929,397 of record NC_069503.1, on the reverse strand, counting down.
ATTTGATACTTTTGCCTCGGCTGAGGCTTCTTTTGGGAGAAAGGTTCTGCAGGCGGTGGTGCCTTCTGTTTAGGTTACCTGTCTTGCCCTCCCTTATCTGTGTCTTCTAGCTTGGGTATTGATTCCTAACAGTAATTGATGATACCTTGGACTCACCTTGTCATAAGAAAGAAAACAAAATTTATGCTTACCTGATAAATTTATTTCTTTCTTGACACGGTGAGTCCACGCCCCTCCCTGTTTTTTCAGACAGTTTTGTTTATATAAACCTCAGGCACCTCTGCACCTTGTTTTACTTCCTTTCTCTCTTTTTCCTTCAGTCGAATGACTGGGGTTTGTGGGAAGGGAAGTGATACTTAACAGCTTTGCTGTGGTGCTCTTTGCCTCCTCCTGTTGGCAAGGAGTGATATTCCCAACAGTAATTGATGATCCCGTGAACTCACTGCATCAAGAAATAAATAAATTTATCAGGTAAGCATAAATTTTGTTTTTCTGAGCAGACCGACTTTTCATCCAGGGGAGTGGGCTTTCTATCTCTCAGATAACCCTGGGGGGGAATCTGATGGCGTCCCGCCAAAATGCCAAGGTTCCAAAGTACAGTTCAAGGTCAAGAGATCCTCAGGCCGTTCTGATAGATTCTCTAGCGCAGTGATTTTTAACCTTTTTTTTACATAAAAAAATCCTGTGGCACACCACCATCCCAAAATTTAAAAAAAAATCGCACATTGTAGCCTAATACAGCATATATATATATACACATACACGCAAACACACACATACTGTATGTATTGTGCTGTTATGCCATGCCTCCTACAAACTACCCCTGCACTGGGAGTAAAAAACAAGCAAACTTTAAAAAATATGTCACACTGTTGTCAGTCTGCCGTGGCACACTAGTTGAAAAACACTGCTCTAGCGGTTCCTTGGATGTTTTCTCTGGCTTATCTGTTTCCTCCGTTTGCTCTCCTTCCACGAGTCATCGCTCGTATCAAACAGGAGAGAGCATCAATGATTATAATAGCTCTTGCATGGGCTCGCAGGATCTGGTTTGCGGATCTGGTGAGGATGTCATCTCTATCTCCTTGGAGGTTACGTCTGAGGAAAGACCTTCTTCAGGGTCCTTTCCTCCATCCAAACCTAGATTCTCTGAAGCTAACTGCTTGGAGATTGAACGCCTAGTTCTGTCTAAGCGTGGTTTTAAGATATGGAGTAAATATCGATTGGTGTGAATCTAAGGGATTCTCCAGGAGCCGGGTGCGTATTCCACGGATTTTGTCCTTTCTTCAGGATGGACTGGATACGGGATTATCGGTAAATTCTCTAATGGGTCAGATTTCAGCATTATCTGTCCTTTTGCACAAATGTCTGTCAGATATACCAGATGTTCAAGCCTTTGTACAGGCCCTGGTTAGAATCAGGCCTGTGTTTAAACTAGAGCTGCAACAACTAATCGCCATAATCAATAATAATCGATTTTAAAATAGTTGTCAACAAATCTCATAATCAATTAATCGATTAGTTGGTTTGCAATTAGTTGGTCTGTGCACAACACCAGCTGCTTCTCTCCAATGAACTCCTGCATATGGTACTGTGTTTTATGGTTATGTCCTTAGCCTAAAGGACGTCTACAGACGTCTACTTTTCACTTTTTCAGGACAGTATACGTTTACAACTACCCCTGGCTTATGTGCAACCCAGATATAATAGTCCTCATTTGGATTGTTTATATTAAATCTGGTGATCTGGACCTATGCTTTTCATGATATAGTGCCAAGCTTGTTGTTTACACCTTGCCCCTAGATTGATGGGAGTTATTTAAATTGATGTGCACTATTATCGGTTTGCACAATTATTAGCGTATTGCTGATTATATGTCCTCTATTGATATACAGTCCTTAGCGCTTTGATTTTGTTTTTTTATTGTTTTTTTATATTTTTAATAAATTGTGATATGTACCAGATTCAACCTTTATAAGTATATATTCTTTATTTTTAGAGCCGACTAGATATTTCCCCTAACCTTATAGCTGGTTATTTACCATTGCATATAGATATTCAAGATATTGTTATGTTACAATGAAGTCAAGGGTTACTTTATTGAGAGGCCCCTTGCCAAGGTAGAAAACACTTAGCATTGGTGAAGAGCTAACAAAGATAAATATCCCACTTTGGTGAAATTGGCAAAACCCTACTTATACACCTCAACAGCATTTTTTCTGCTGCAGGAAATATAGCTGCAAACAGAGAACCAGCCTTAGCCAGAAGCATGTGGACATGTTGAGATTTTTGCATTTCAATGCAAGGTTTCTGAAAGAGTGAATAACAGTATGTTATTTACAGTGATAGTCTAACTCTTTCTAGTTCTACCTCTTTTCAAACAGTTTGTGGTTTTGTTTTGTTTGATTATAAAACTGTGCTCTGCTGCTTAAAAATTGAAGAAACAGTTGTGTTAATGTAAAGTTTTAGTCTGAAGTTTATATTTGTAACACTTATTATGTGGATTTTATTTAAAACATAGAAAACTATTATTGATTCTCTTTTTATCCGATTAGTCGATTAATCGAAAAAATAATCGGCCGATTAATCGATTATGAAAATAATAGTTAGTTGCAGCCCTAGTTTAAACCTGTTGCTCCCCCATGGAGCCTTAGAATCAGGCCTGTGTTTAAACCTGTTGCTACCCCATGGAGCCTTAATTTAGTTCTTAAAGTTTTACAGCAGGCTCCGTTCGAGCCTATGCATGTTGTTGATATAAAACTGTTATCCTGGAAGGTTTTGTTTCTTGTGGCCATTTCTTCCGCTCGCTGAGTGTCTGAACTTCCGGCTCTGCAGTGTGATTCTCCTTACCTTATTTTTCATCCTGATAAGGCAGTCCTTCGTACTAAATTGGGGTTTCTTCCTAAGGTAGTTTTGGATCGAAAAATTAATCAGGAAATTGTTGTTCCTTCTCTTTGTCCTAATTCTTCTTCTCAAAAAGGAACGTCTCTTGCATAACTTGGATGTTGTGCGGGCTCTAAAATTTTACTTACAAGCTACTAAAGATTTTCGGCAATCTTCTGCCCTGTTTGTTGTTTTCTCTGGAAAGCGTAAGGGTCAGAAGGCCACTTCTATTACTCTGTCTCTATGGTTGAGAAGTTTGATTCCTTTGGCTTATGAGCCTCCTGAGAGAATTACGGCTCATTCCACTAGGACTGTATCCTCGTCTTGGGCTTTCAAAAATTAAACAGATTTGCAAGGCGGCAACATGGTCCTCTCTGCATACTTTTTCCAAATTCTACAAATTAGTTACTTTTGCCTCGGCCGAGGCTTCTTTTGGGAGAAAGGTTCTTCAAGCGGTGGTGCCTTCTGTTTAGGTCCTCCTGCTTTTTTACCCTTCCTGTTCATTCAGTGTCCTCTAGCTTGGGTATTGGTTATTATTATTATTATTATTGGTTATTTGTAGAGCTCCAACAGATTCTGCAGCGCTATAAACAAAGGGGGAGTACAACAAAACAATTATAGGGTAGAGGGCCCTGCCAATAGTTGCACTGTTGTAGTCAGCTCTTAAGAAGGTGATCTACAAACAGCTGGACTATTAGGCTTACATGCTAAGAGGGTTCAGGGGATTGCAGTGGAGGAGAGGAACTGATATTAGGAAAGGTTAGCGTAGGTTGTATGCGTCCCTGAACAGTAGAGTCTTTAGGGAGCACTTGAAGCTTTTAAAACTAGAAGAGAGTCTTGTGGAGCGAGGCAGAGAGTTCCATAAGATGGGAGCCAGTCTGGAGAAGAACTGTAAACGGGAGTGTGATGAGGTGACAAGAGAGGAGGAGAGTAGGAGGTCATGAGCAGAGCGAAGGGGACGGGAGGGAGAGTATCTGGAGATAAGGTCTGAGATGTAGGGGGGAGCAGTGCAGTTAAGGGCTTTGTATGTCAGAGTAAGAGTTTTGTGTTTGGTTCCCACTAGTAATTGCAATGATGTTGTAGACTCTCCATGTCATAGGAAAGAAAACAAAATTTATGCTTACCTGATAAATGTATTTCTTTCCGGACATGGAGAGTCCACAACCCCGCCCTCTTTTAATTATAATTCAGCAAGTTTTTTTGTGTAAACTTCAGTCACCTTTTCACCCCTGTGTTAATTCCATTTCCTTTGGCTGAATGACTGGGGGTTATGGGTAAGGCAGTTACACTTAACAGCTTTGCTGGGGTGCTCTTTGCCTCCTCTTGCTGGCCAGGAGTGGAATATCTCACTAGTAATTGAAATGACGTTGTGGACTCTCCATGTCCGAAAAGAAATAAATTTATCAGGTAAGCATGAATTTTGTTTTCTTTCCTAAGATATGGTGAGTACACGGTTTGAGTAATTACTGTTGGGAATATCACTCCTGGCCAGCAGGAGGATACAAAGAGCATCACAGTTAAACTGCTAAGTATCACTCCCTTACCCACAACCCCCAATCATTCTCTTTGCCTTCAGTGCATGGAGGAGGTGAAGTTTAGGTGTCTGCAGGGCTGGCACAAGACATTGTGCTGCCTGGGTTCCTATACTTAAGTAAAGGCTATAGAAATGATGTGTAAACACAGCCAGCAGAAGAAATTACATTTTCTGTGAGGGTTAGAAGAGCTAAGTAATAAAAGGTTAAGTTTCAATTGTTCTCTATAAGTATTGACTTTGGTTTACAGACAGAGATAATATAAAGAAGCAGTTGTGTGTACAGAAAGTGGTAAAATAAGGTGATCTAATTTCCCTGCACGCTCAGCCCATTTTGATGAGTTATGGTTTCAAAGAACAAAACCAGCTACTTAATATATAAAAAATAAACCTAATGAAGCAATATTTCATACATTGTATACTCTGCTGCTGGTATAACAAGTCATTGGAAACACAGAATGTGAAAAAAACTTGTTTACTGTACAGTGTCTCTTTAAGCAAAACAAACTCAAGTCTGTACTTTTGTGATAACTATATATTTTTTTACACATTTACTTGCTTTCTGACATAGATGTTGACAGCTTTAACCAGCAGTATAAAATCTGCCAATTAAAGCCATCAATGTTTTTGTTATAGATCTGCATCAAAAAACATGCACTTTTTTTTTTTCTTCTATAAGATACGACGTGTCCACGGATTCATCCTTTACTTGTGGGATATTATCCTCCTGCTAACAGGAAGTGGCAAAGAGCACCACAGCAGAGCTATCTATATAGCTCCTTTCTTGACTCCACCCCCCAGTCATTCTCTTTGCCTATTCTAAGTAATAGGAAGGGTAAAGTGAAAGAGGTGATAAAATGTTAGTTTTTATTTTCTTCAAGCAAGAGTTTTTTATTTTAAATGGTACCGGTGTGTACTATTTTCCCTCAGGCAGTAGATGGATGAAGACTTCTGCCTGGAGGCTGATGATCTTAGCAGTTGTTGCTAAGATCCAGAGCAGTTCCCACAGAATGGCTGAGGAGTGCTTAAGAAACTTCAGTGTGAGGAACGTTTTTCATGTTATAAGCAGTGAGGTATGTTCAGTCATTTTTTTTCTAGAGAGACTGTGTTATTTTAGAATTAGCTGACAGTATCCCCAGGAGGGAGAGGGTAAGCCGTAATCCTAAAATATATAAGAAGGGTATTACTGAGCTTGCATATAGGGGCTATACAAAAATGGTTGACACTGAGGTTTGAATGTTTGTGGGCAAACGTTTACATGACTGGGAGTGCAGATAACGTTTTTTATTAGATACGTTTTTCATGCTTTATTGAGAGGGTACACATGGCTTCATTTTTGGGTATATAAACCCACATGGCTAGGTTTTAGACCGCTCTGGTGCGGTTAATTTGGGCTGTGCGACATCGAGTGAGATGGGCGGGGCCTATTTTTGCGCCTCAGTTGCGCAGTTGTTTTTATCAAGCAAGCTCCAACTCCGGTGGGCCTTTGTGAGCTGTATTGGGCCAAATTTGAAGGTTTAACCCGGTTTTACAGACACCTGAGGGCAGGTAGGAGGTGCAGGGGGTGCTTTTTATTGAAATAAACGTTTCTCCAACATTGGTGTGTCCGGTCCACGGCGTCATCCTTACTTGTGGGATATTCTCCTCCCCAACAGGAAATGGCAAAGAGTCCCAGCAAAGCTGGTCACATGATCCCTCCTAGGCTCCGCCCACCCCAGTCATTCTCTTTGCCGTTGCACAGGCAACATCTCCACGGAGATGGTTAAGAGTTTTTTGGTGTTTAAATGTAGTTTTATTCTTCTATCAAGTGTTTGTTATTTTAAAATAGTGCTGGTATGTACTATTTACTCTGAAACAGAAAAGGATGAAGATTTCTGTTTGTAAGAGGAAGATGATTTTAGCAAACAGTAACTAAAATCGATTGCTGTTTCCACACAGGACTGTTGAGATGAAGTAACTTCAGTTGGGGGAAACAGTTAGCAGACTTTTCTGCTTAAGGTATGACTAGCCATATTTCTAACAAGACCATGTAATGCTGGAAGGCTGTCATTTCCCCTCATGGGGACCGGTAAGCCATTTTCTTAGTTAAACATAAAAGAATAAAGGGCTTCAAAAAGGGCTTAAAAACTGGTAGACATTTTTCTGGGCTAAAACGATTGCTTTACTAGGCATATTATGCAGATTCTAACTAATAATTGGTATTATAATCTTGGGGAACGTTTAGAAAAACGGCAGGCACTGTGTTGGACACCTTTTTCAGATGGGGGCCTTTCTAGTTATAGACAGAGCCTCATTTTCGCGCCATTAATGCGCAGTTGTTTTTGGAGAGCAAGGCATGCAGATGCATGTGTCCGGAGCTAAGAATCACTGAAAAAGCTTATAGAAGGCGTCATTTGGTATCGTATTCCCCTCTGGGCTTGGTTGGGTCTCAGCAAAGCATATAGCTGGGACTGTATAGGGGTTAAATGTAAAAACGGCTCCGGTTCCGTTAATTTAAGGGTTAAAGCTCTGAAATGTGCAATACTTTTAATGCTTTAAGACACTGTGGTGAAATTTTGGTGAATTTTGAACAATTCCTTCATACTTTTTCACATATTCAGTAATAAAGTGTTTTCAGTTTGAAATTTAAAGTGACAGTAACGGTTTTATTTTAAAACGTTTTTTGTGCTTTGTTGACAAGTTTAAGCCTGTTTAACATGTCTGTACCATCAGATAAGCTATGTTCTATATGTATGAAAGCCAATGTGTCTCCCCATTTAAATTTATGTGATAATTGTGCCATAGTGTCCAAACAAAGTAAGGACAGTAATGCCACAGATAATGATATTGCCCAAGATGATTCCTCAAATGAGGGGAGTAAACATGATACTACATCATCCCCTACTGTGTCTACACCAGTTATGCCCACACAGGAGGCCCCTAGTACATCTAGTGTGCCTATAATTATTACCATGCAACAATTAACGGCTGTAATGGATAACTCCATAGCAAATCTTTTATCCAAAATGCCTACTTATCAGAGAAAACGCGATTGCTCTGTTTTAAACACTGAAGAGCAAGAGGACGCTGATGATAACTGTTCTGACATACCCTCACACCAATCTCAAGGGGCCATGAGGGAGGTTTTGTCTGATGGAGAAATTTCAGATTCAGGAAAAATTTCTCATCAAGCTAAACCTGATGTTGTGACATTTAAATTCAAATTAGAACATCTCCGCGCACTGCTTAAGGAGGTGTTATCTACTCTGGATGATTGTGACAATTTGGTCATTCCAGAGAAATTATGTAAGATGGACAAGTTCCTAGAGGTTCCGGTGCCCCCCGACGCTTTTCCTATACCCACGCGGGTGGCGGACATAGTAAATAAAGAGTGGGAAAGGCCCGGCATACCTTTTGTTCCCCCCCTATATTTAAGAAATTATTTCCTATAGTCGACCCCAGAAAGGACTTATGGCAGACAGTCCCCAAGGTCGAGGGGGCGGTTTCTACTCTAAACAAACGCACTACTATTCCTATCGAAGATAGTTGTGTTTTCAAAGATCCTATGGATAAGAAATTAGAGGGTTTGCTTAAAAAGATTTTTGTACAGCAAGGTTACCTTCTACAACCAATTTCATGCATTGTTCCTGTCACTACGGCAGCGTGTTTCTGGTTCGAGGAACTAGAAAAACCGCTCAGTAAAGAATCTTTGTATGAGGAGGTTATGGGCAGAGTTCAAGCACTTAAATTGGCTAACTCTTTTGTTTTAGATGCCGCTTTGCAATTAGCGGCGAAAAATTCAGGGTTTGCTATCGTGGTGCGCAGAGCGCTTTGGCTAAAGTCTTGGTCAGCGGATGTGTCTTCCAAGACAAAATTGCTTAACATTCCTTTCAAAGGTAAAACATTATTTGGACCTGATTTGAAAGAGATTATTTCAGACATCACTGGGGGAAAGGGCCACGCCCTCCCACAGGATAGGTCTTTTATGGCTAAAAATAAGCCTAATTTTCGTCCCTTTCGCAGAAACGGACCAGTCTCTAATTCTGTATCCTCTAAGCAAGAGGGTAATACTTCACAACCCAAACCAGCCTGGAAACCAATGCAAGGCTGGAACAAGGGTAAGCAGACCAAGAAGCCTACCACTGCTACCAAAACAGCATGAAGGGATAGCCCCCGATCCGGGACCGGATCTAGTGGGGGGCAGACTTTCTCTCTTTGCTCAGGCTTGGGCAAGAGATGTTCAGGATCCTTGGGCGCTAGAAATAGTTTCTCAAGGTTATCTCCTGGAATTCAAGGAACTACCCCCAAGGGGAAGGTTCCACAGGTCTCAATTATCTTCAAACCAAATAAAGAGACAGGCATTCTTACATTGTGTAGAAGACCTGTTAAAGATGGGAGTGATACATCCAGTTCCAATAAGAGAACAAGGAATGGGTTTTTATTCCAATCTGTTCATAGTTCCCAAAAAAGAGGGAACATTCAGACCAATTTTGGATCTAAAGATCCTAAACAAATTTCTCAGGGTACCATCGTTCAAAATGGAAACTATTCGAACGATCCTACCTACTATCCAGGAAAATCAATTTATGACTACCGTGGATTTAAAGGATGCGTACCTACATATTCCTATCCACAAGGAACATCATCAGTTCCTAAGGTTCGCTTTTCTGGACAAGCATTACCAGTTTGTGGCACTTCCATTCGGATTAGCCACTGCTCCAAGGATTTTCACAAAGGTACTAGGGTCCCTTCTAGCGGTTCTAAGACCAAGGGGCATTGCAGTAGTACCTTACTTGGACGACATCCTGATTCAAGCGTCGTCCATGTCAAAAGCAAAGGCTCATACGGACATCGTCCTAGCCTTTCTCAGATCTCACGGATGGAAAGTGAACAAAGAAAAAAGTTCTCTGTCCCCGTCAACAAGAGTTCCCTTCTTGGGAACAATAATAGATTCCTTAGAAATGAGGATTTTTCTGACAGAGGTCAGAAAATCAAAACTTCTAAGCTCTTGTCAAGTGCTTCATTCTGTTCCTCGTCCTTCCATAGCGCAGTGCATGGAAGTAATAGGATTGATGGTTGCAACAATGGACATAGTTCCTTTTGCACGAATTCATCTAAGACCATTACAACTGTGCATGCTCAGACAGTGGAATGGGGATTATACAGACTTGTCTCCGACGATTCAAGTAGATCAAAAGACCAGAGATTCACTCCGTTGGTGGCTGACCCTGGACAATCTGTCACAGGGAATGAGCTTCCGCAGACCAGAGTGGGTCATTGTCACGACCGACGCCAGCCTAGTGGGCTGGGGCGCGGTCTGGGAATCCCTGAAAGCTCAGGGTCTATGGTCTCGGGAAGAGTCTCTTCTCCCGATAAACATTCTGGAACTGAGAGCGATATTCAATGCTCTCAGAGCTTGGCCTCAACTAGCAAAGGCCAAATTCATAAGGTTTCAGTCAGACAACATGACGACCGTTGCATATATCAATCATCAGGGGGGAACAAGGAGTTCCCTGGCGATGAAAGAAGTGACCAAGATAATTCAATGGGCGGAGGATCACTCCTGCCACTTGTCTGCGATCCACATCCCAGGAGTGGAAAATTGGGAAGCGGATTTTCTGAGTCGTCAGACATTCCATCCGGGGGAGTGGGAACTCCATCCGGAAATCTTTGCCCAAATAACTCAATTATGGGGCATTCAAGACATGGATCTGATGGCGTCTCATCAGAACTTCAAGGTTCCTTGCTACGGGTCCAGATCCAGGGATCCCAAGGCGACTCTAGTAGATGCACTAGTAGCACCTTGGACCTTCAACCTAGCTTATGTATTCCCACCGTTTCCTCTCATCCCCAGGCTGGTAGCCAGGATCAATCAGGAGAGGGCCTCGGTGATCTTGATAGCTCCTGCGTGGCCACGCAGGACTTGGTATGCAGACCTGGTGAATATGTCATCGGCTCCACCATGGAAGCTACCTTTGAGACAGGACCTTCTTGTTCAGGGTCCATTCTAACATCCGAATCTGGTTTCCCTCCAACTGACGGCTTGGAGATTGAACGCTTGATTTTATCAAAGCGTGGGTTTTCAGATTCTGTAATAGATACTCTGATTCAGGCTAGAAAGCCTGTAACTAGAAAAATTTGCCATAAAATATGGAAAAAATATATCTGTTGGTGTGAATCTAAAGGATTCCCATGGAACAAGATAAAAATTCCTAAGATTCTATCCTTTCTACAAGAAGGTTTGGAGAAAGGATTATCTGCAAGTTCTCTGAAGGGACAGATCTCTGCTTTATCTGTTTTACTTCACAAAAGACTGGCAGCTGTGCCAGATGTTCAAGCATTTGTTCAGGCTCTGGTTAGGATCAAGCCTGTTTACAGACCTTTGACTCCTCCCTGGAGTCTAAATCTAGTTCTTTCAGTTCTTCAAGGGGTTCCGTTTGAACCCTTACATTCCGTAGATATTAAGTTATTATCTTGGAAAGTTTTGTTTTTGGTTGCAATTTCTTCTGCTAGAAGAGTTTCAGAGTTATCTGCTCTGCAGTGTTCTCCGCCCTATCTGGTGTTCCATGCAGATAAGGTGGTTTTGCGTACTAAGCCTGGTTTTCTTCCGAAAGTTGTTTCCAACAAAAATATTAACCAGGAGATAGTTGTACCTTCTTTGTGTCCGAATCCAGTTTCAAAGAAGGAACGTTTGTTACACAATTTGGACGTAGTCCGTGCTCTAAAATTCTATTTAGAGGCTACTAAAGATTTCAGACAAACATCTTCCTTTGTTTATTCTGGTAAAAGGAGAGGTCAAAAAGCGACTTCTACCTCTCTTTCCTTTTGGCTTAAAAGCATTATCCGATTGGCTTATGAGACTGCCGGACGGCAGCCTCCTGAAAGAATCACAGCTCACTCCACTAGGGCTGTGGCTTCCACATGGGCCTTCAAGAACGAGGCTTCTGTTGACCAGATATGTAAGGCAGCGACTTGGTCTTCACTGCACACTTTTGCCAAATTTTACAAATTTGATACTTTTGCTTCTTCGGAGGCTATTTTTGGGAGAAAGGTTTTGCAAGCCGTGGTGCCTTCCATTTAGGTGACCTGATTTGCTCCCTCCCTTCATCCGTGTCCTAAAGCTTTGGTATTGGTTCCCACAAGTAAGGATGACGCCGTGGACCGGACACACCAATGTTGGAGAAAACAGAATTTATGCTTACCTGATAAATTACTTTCTCCAACGGTGTGTCCGGTCCACGGCCCGCCCTGGTTTTTTAATCAGGTCTGATGAATTATTTTCTCTAACTACAGTCACCACGGTATCATATGGTTTCTCCTATATATATTTCCTCCTGTCCGTCGGTCGAATGACTGGGGTGGGCGGAGCCTAGGAGGGATCATGTGACCAGCTTTGCTGGGACTCTTTGCCATTTCCTGTTGGGGAGGAGAATATCCCACAAGTAAGGATGACGCCGTGGACCGGACACACCGTTGGAGAAAGTAATTTATCAGGTAAGCATAAATTCTGTTTTTATAATTTTCCGATTTTTCTGGTAAGGGTTAAGTGTTCCTTTCCTTGTGGGGCAAACTTAGCTGCAAAGTTAGGATGCTTCTATCATAAAATTGGAATAATTTTATTGTTTTAAAGCAGTTTTGGAAAAATTGTATGCTTTTTTTTTCTCTTAAAGGCGCAGTACCATTTTTTCAGATTGTTATTTTTTCACTAAATAAAGTGTTTTCAAGCCTGTTTGTGGTCATTACTAGCCTGTTTAACATGTCTGACATTGAGGAAAGCCAATGTTCCATGTGTTTAGAAGCCATTGTGGAACCCCCACTTAAAATGTGTCCCTCATGCACTGAAAGGGCCTTAAATTGCAAAGAACATAT